>NW_027104114.1:181997-199383 GCF_902728285.1 Clytia hemisphaerica | reverse complement strand
TAAAAATGACAATTTGTCCTTTCAAAAGTTACATTAGCTATAGGACCAAGTTTTTGAACAATGCTCAGTCATTTTAATTCGTTTTTGGCTTTGCAATAGAATACTTTTCGACATTTTTTATCTTCCCATTTAGATTAATCTTCTATTAAAGGTTTTGAGTCTTAGTACCTTATAATTTTCACAATCGTAGTTTAGTTGTAAGTATTTCGACGATTTTAGGTACATGCACCAAAGGTAATGAAGTGATCAAAGCCTCATTGAAAACCAAAGCGATTTCATTGACAAATGTTGCATGTCCTGATGGTCAATCAGAATGCCCAAGTGGAAATACCTGCTGTAAATTGTCATCTGGTGTATACGGTTGCTGTCCTTTGCCTAAAGCCACATGTTGTTCTGATGGAGTTCATTGCTGTCCAAATGGATATAGCTGCGACGGTGGTTAGCATTATTGGCTATTATTTTAATCTATTTCTGATACCTTGATGATCATGTATTAATGCTTTAAACCCCGCTTTTTGATTCTAGAATCAAACGGGTTGATTTAAGGCCAATGTCTGTTCTACAATGATTGAAGATTTGTAGATAGAATTTTGAAACACTTTGCTTCAAGAAGGCAAATAATATTTTCCAGTGAAAGACGTATTGGTTAACTTGAAAAATTGATTCTCAGTTTCGATGTACTTTTCAGGCTTTTGTCAAAAGGGCAATGAGAGGATCAAGGCTTCCACAAAGAAAATTGCCATTAAACTGAAGGATGTTGTTTGCCCTGACGGTCAATCAGAATGCCCAAGTGGAAATACCTGCTGTAAATTATCATCTGGAGAATATGGCTGCTGTCCTTTACCAAAAGCCACTTGTTGCTCTGATGGAGTTCATTGCTGTCCAAATGGATACCAATGTGGAGAGGGTAAAGTCCCTTCAATAAAAAATTTAAAATTTTTTTTACCTTCGGCAATAAATAAGAGAAATAAAAATGACAATTTGTCCTTTCAAAAGTTACATTAGCTATAGGACCAAGTTTTTGAACAATGCTCAGTCATTTTAATTCGTTTTTGGCTTTGCAATAGAATACTTTTCGACATTTTTTATCTTCCCATTTAGATTAATCTTCTATTTAAGGTTTTGAGTCTTAGTACCTTATAATTTTCACAATCGTAGTTTAATTGTAAGTATTTCGACGATTTTAGGTACATGCACCAAAGGTAATGAAGTGATCAAAGCCTCATTGAAAACCAAAGCGATTTCATTGACAAATGTTGCATGTCCTGATGGTCAATCAGAATGCCCAAGTGGAAATACCTGCTGTAAATTGTCATCTGGTGGATACGGTTGCTGTCCTTTGCCTAAAGCCACATGTTGTTCTGATGGAGTTCATTGCTGTCCAAATGGATATAGCTGCGACGGTGGTTAGCATTATTTGGCTATTATTTTAATCTATTTCTGATACCTTGATGATCAAGTATTAATGCTTTAAACCCGCTTTTTTATTCTAGAATCAAACGGGTTGATTTGAAGATTTGTAGATAGAATTTTGAAACACTTTGCTTCAAGAAGGCAAATAATATTTTCCAGTCAAAGACGTATTGGTTAACTTGAAAAATTGATTCTCAGTTTCGATGTACTTTTCAGGCTTTTGTCAAAAGGGCAATGAGAGGATCAAGGCTTCCACAAAGAAAATTGCCATTAAACTGAAGGATGTTGTTTGCCCTGACGGTCAATCAGAATGCCCAAGTGGAAATACCTGCTGTAAATTATCATCTGGAGAATATGGCTGCTGTCCTTTACCAAAAGCCACTTGTTGCTCTGATGGAGTTCATTGCTGTCCAAATGGATACCAATGTGGAGAGGGTAAAGTCCCTTCAATAAAAAATTTAAAATTTTTTTTACCTTCGGCAATAAATAAGAGAAATAAAAATGACAATTTGTCCTTTCAAAAGTTACATTAGCTATAGGACCAAGTTTTTGAACAATGCTCAGTCATTTTAATTCGTTTTTGGCTTTGCAATAGAATACTTTTCGACATTTTTTATCTTCCCATTTAGATTAATCTTCTATTTAAGGTTTTGAGTCTTAGTACCTTATAATTTTCACAATCGTAGTTTAATTGTAAGTATTTCGACGATTTTAGGTACATGCACCAAAGGTAATGAAGTGATCAAAGCCTCATTGAAAACCAAAGCGATTTCATTGACAAATGTTGCATGTCCTGATGGTCAATCAGAATGCCCAAGTGGAAATACCTGCTGTAAATTGTCATCTGGTGGATACGGTTGCTGTCCTTTGCCTAAAGCCACATGTTGTTCTGATGGAGTTCATTGCTGTCCAAATGGATATAGCTGCGACGGTGGTTAGTATAATTGGCTATTATTTTAATCTATTTCTGATACCTTGATGATCAAGTATTAATGCTTTAAACCCCGCTTTTTTTATTCTAGAATCAAACGGGTTGATTTAAGGCCAATGTCTGTTCTACAATGATTGAAGATTTGTAGATAGAATTTTGAAACACTTTGCTTCAAGAAGGCAAATAATATTTTTCCAGTCAAAGACGTATTGGTTAACTTGAAAAATTGATTCTCAGTTTCGATGTACTTTTCAGGCTTTTGTCAAAAGGGCAATGAGAGGATCAAGGCTTCCACAAAGAAAATTGCCATTAAACTGAAGGATGTTGTTTGCCCTGACGGTCAATCAGAATGCCCAAGTGGAAATACCTGCTGTAAATTATCATCTGGAGAATATGGCTGCTGTCCTTTACCAAAAGCCACTTGTTGCTCTGATGGAGTTCATTGCTGTCCAAATGGATACCAATGTGGAGAGGGTAAAGTCCCTTCAATAAAAAATTTAAATTTTTTTTACCTTCGGCAATAAATAAGAGAAATAAAAATGACAATTTGTCCTTTCAAAAGTTACATTAGCTATAGGACCAAGTTTTTGAACAATGCTCAGTCATTTTAATTCGTTTTTGGCTTTGCAATAGAATACTTTTCGACATTTTTTATCTTCCCATTTAGATTAATCTTCTATTAAAGGTTTTGAGTCTTAGTACCTTATAATTTTCACAATCGTAAATTAATTGTAAGTATTTCGACGATTTTAGGTACATGCACCAAAGGTAATGAAGTGATCAAAGCCTCATTGAAAACCAAAGCGATTTCCTTGACAAATGTTGCATGTCCTGATGGTCAATCAGAATGCCCAAGTGGAAATACCTGCTGTAAATTGTCATCTGGTGGATACGGTTGCTGTCCTTTGCCTAAAGCCACATGTTGTTCTGATGGAGTTCATTGCTGTCCAAATGGATATAGCTGCGACGGTGGTTAGTATAATTGGCTACTATTTTAATCTATTTCTGATACCTTGATGATCAAGTATTAATGCTTTAAACCCCGCTTTTTTATTCTAGAATCAAACGGGTTGATTTAAGGCCAATGTCTGTTCTAAAATGATTGAAGATTTGTAGATAGAATTTTGAAACACTTTGCTTCAAGAAGGCAAATAATATTTTCCAGTCAAAGACGTATTGGTTAACTTGAAAAATTGATTCTCAGTTTCGATGTACTTTTCAGGCTTTTGTCAAAAGGGCAATGAGAGGATCAAGGCTTCCACAAAGAAAATTGCCATTAAACTGAAGGATGTTGTTTGCCCTGACGGTCAATCAGAATGCCCAAGTGGAAATACCTGCTGTAAATTATCATCTGGAGAATATGGCTGCTGTCCTTTACCAAAAGCCACTTGTTGCTCTGATGGAGTTCATTGCTGTCCAAATGGATACCAATGTGGAGAGGGTAAAGTCCCTTCAATAAAAAATTTAAAATTTTTTTACCTTCGGCAATAAATAAGAGAAATAAAAATGACAATTTGTCCTTTCAAAAGTTACATTAGCTATAGGACCAAGTTTTTGAACAATGCTCAGTCATTTTAATTCGTTTTTGGCTTTGCAATAGAATACTTTTCGACATTTTTTATCTTCCCATTTAGATTAATCTTCTATTTAAGGTTTTGAGTCTTAGTACCTTATAATTTTCACAATCGTAGTTTAATTGTAAGTATTTCGACGATTTTAGGTACATGCACCAAAGGTAATGAAGTGATCAAAGCCTCATTGAAAACCAAAGCGATTTCATTGACAAATGTTGCATGTCCTGATGGTCAATCAGAATGCCCAAGTGGAAATACCTGCTGTAAAATTGTCATCTGGTGGATACGGTTGCTGTCCTTTGCCTAAAGCCACATGTTGTTCTGATGGAGTTCATTGCTGTCCAAATGGATATAGCTGCGACGGTGGTTAGTATAATTGGCTATTATTTTAATCTATTTCTGATACCTTGATGATCAAGTATTAATGCTTTAAACCCCGCTTTTTTATTCTAGAATCAAACGGGTTGATTTAAGGCCAATGTCTGTTCTAAAATGATTGAAGATTTGTAGATAGAATTTTGAAACACTTTGCTTCAAGAAGGCAAATAATATTTTCCAGTCAAAGACGTATTGGTTAACTTGAAAAATTGATTCTCAGTTTCGATGTACTTTTCAGGCTTTTGTCAAAAGGGCAATGAGAGGATCAAGGCTTCCACAAAGAAAATTGCCATTAAACTGAAGGATGTTGTTTGCCCTGACGGTCAATCAGAATGCCCAAGTGGAAATACCTGCTGTAAATTATCATCTGGAGAATATGGCTGCTGTCCTTTACCAAAAGCCACTTGTTGCTCTGATGGAGTTCATTGCTGTCCAAATGGATATAGCTGCGACGGTGGTTAGTATTGTAACATGAACTTGTATTATTGTTGACTAAAAAAAGCCTATTTTTTCAATTATTTAGAATCATTCTCCAAATAAGATTTTTTACACAATGGGACATGTTTTTATCTGTAAAATTGCAAGGAAGTATAATGTTAAGTTTGAAATATTGTATTTTTTCTTATTCTTTCCCTGATTTCTTTCTATTTTTTTCCGGTTAGGGTTTCGTGCATATTACATTATAATAGGGTAATTTTTCGATGCTAAAAGCCTACATTTTCAAGATTAGAAAAGTCGTCTTTTAAATTTGAAGTTTTATCCTTGTTTCTACCTTTGCATTTAACTTTTTGACTAGTTGACTTACAGACCAGGGATGTAAGTTATTTCTACACTTTTAGGGGTTTGTTCCAAAGCTACAGAAGAAGTCAAACCATCTTTATTGAAGACCACAAAGTCATCTCCACAATTTCATCATCATCACCTAGCAAATGTGCAAAAATTTGACAAATCTGATATTGTCTGTCCTGATGGCCAATCCGAGTGTCCGTCCGGATACACATGTTGTCCGTTAGATGGAGGGTATTATGGGTGCTGTCCGTATGACCATGCTGTTTGTTGTTCCGACGAACAACATTGCTGTCCTTTGAATTCTGTCTGTTCGCCCGACTGTAAGTTTTATGTTATTCTTTTTACATTGCGATACCTTCAAAGAAGAGAAAACTTCTCATTCTCTCTCATAATAAATTTGATCACTTTTTTCATCAAACACAGTAGACTTTCGCTTAATCGAACTTCTAATATTCGAATTTTTCTATATTTCCAACTTATTACCAGTTCCCGTCAATGAGATTTCCTCTTGAAATACTTTCTATGACTGAATCTCTCTGTAATTCGAACAAATAAGATTCCCCTTTCCAGTTCGAATTAGCGATAGTCAACTGTAGCTTGATACATGTTTTAATCGCACTATGGGTTATTTTTTCTTATTTGGCACGCCCTCAAAGAGAGCAATTAATCGTTATTCACACTCTCCAATAATATTTACAAAATTGATTTTAATGTTTTTTCTTACATTTTTTTGCATCGAACGTTTTTAATTGCATTCGAAATTTATTTTGTGAGAAAGAAAATCAATAAACAACAATGAAAGAAAAACATAAAGAGGAGAGAAAAGTATAAAAATCTCAGTGTAATTTCTGTAATTTACTTTCCTAACTGGGAAAAAGTAGTGAAAGCCATTGTGCGATTAGCTCGTAATCACATAATAACTCGTACAATTCGAAAATTGCACTCGTGATTTTTGGACCTACCCCGGTGGAGGTCCTATAAATTAACCTTTGTCCGTTCGTTCGTTCGTTGGTTCGTTATTATTATTTTTTCTGATTTTTTGCATGAAAGTAGGGTACCATCGTAGGTAAAAGATGGCTTATACAGATTTTTGAAAAAAAAGTTTTTGGCTCAAAAAACGCATGTTTATCTATAAGAATCACTATTAATAATCATACATCAATGTTCTTAGTCAAATTACTCAATTTTTTTTATGAGGCGAAACAAAAAAAATTTCTTGTTTCCGGAAACCGGCCGGGTGAAAAAAATTTTTTTCTGACCCGGCCGCAAACTTTCGTTCGTTAGTAGTCCGTACTTGTTGTAATTTAGGGCATAATTTATGCTGTGTTTATACATAAAAGTTATTCTTGAACTCTATTTCAATGAGCCATAAATTATCAAAAATAGCAAAAAAAAATTATTTTCCGGCCGGCCGCATGATAACTTTTTTCCTTCACCCGCATTCCGGAAACAAAACATTTTTTATCATTCGCCTGAGATAGATGTTTTTTTTGCTCATGAGGGCTTACTTTTAACCCTTTGAGTGCCAGGGTCCTTTTTTCTAAGTTTTTTTTAAAAAATCGCTAGTTCAAACTTTAAGGGCTTATATCTCCTGATCTAGAAGGAATTAGAAGCTCGTATATAGCTCGTTGGATAGCTTAGAGTCTCTTCTTTCTTTTGGGCGCCTTCGGCGCCGCCCGATTTAGGAAGGGCGTGGTGGGCGGCGGCCAAGGGGGGGGGTAGGTTAGGGAATTAAAGCAGTCAGGCCCGCTGCGCGGACCTGACTGAACTAATGAAAAGGTGCCCAGTGGTAAAATTTCAAATCAATTCACTAGAAGACAGAATAAAGTAAAACAGGGCCAAATTTGGAGGTTCTTGGATCACTCGTTGACCAACAATAGTCAAAAAACGGTCAGAATCTCAAAAAAGTGAATTTTTGTCAATTTTTTGCATTTTTTTGACTTTTTTGCTTAAAATTTCGCTGGAAAGACTCACTTTTGAATTTTTTTTTGCTTGACCATAAAGGACAATCTAATTCCTACGAGTTCGACCAAAAATAACGATTTCTAACTCAAACTGGGCATTACAGGAGGGCTTCGCCCTCCTATATAGCCCATGTCGTATATATACGACATCGGCACTTAAAGGGTTAAAGAATATATGTGTTTAAAAACTGGCCAAATTCTATTATTTTTTTATAAGCACATTATCAATTACTTAGGTATTAGCTTTTCTCGAGATTGGCTCTTTTATTCTTTATGATTTTTTGCACAAGGATGCATAACTATAAACCCTCGAATGTGACGGAGCTCGATTTTGGAAAAAAATTTTTGGGGTAAATTTCAGCTAAAAAACGGCTAAAAAAAGGGTTTTTTGGACTTGTTATTTTCTGACTTTTTGCATGAAAGTATGTAAAAGATGGCTCAAGCAGATTTTTGTAAAAAAATAATTTTTCAGCTCGAAAAACGCATATTTATCTATAAGAATCACTATTAATAAGCATACATCAATGTTCTTAAAATTACTGAATTTTTTTATGAGATGTTTTTTGCTCTCGAAGTCTTGAATATGAAAGAATATTTCAAGAGCATGAAATTTTGGTTTCTAAACGTGTTTTTTATAAGAAACAAACAACTAATTGTAATAGATCGTCACTATTTGTGTTCTGAATGATTGTTTAATGGTCACGCTTATGTAGATATCTATTATATATGTGTTAAATGCATAACCAGGTAGGTCCATAAAAGTATCACTTGTTTTGTTTCGAATTTTTCTCGTCCTTTCGGACTCGGAAAATTAATAACAAAAAAATCACTCGAATTGCACTCGTTATCACGTGATTACATATACTAATTAACTTGCTATTTATAGAGATCAATTATACACTTTCAGATTGATTCTTGCCTGTAATCTTTTTGATGTCCGGAATGTCCGAATCCTTCACTTAAAATATGTTCGAAATGGAATAGTTCTTCATTTTGTAACTTTCATCTTTTTTAGGTACGGAATGTCTTGATAACAATAACCGTCGTTTTCCAAGCCAAACGAAGACCCCCTCAAAACAGGTAGAACAGCCAAGAGACAAGTATGTAGTGGTATTTTAAATTTTGATAGGTGTTGAATGAAAAAAACGAGAAATTCTATTTTTGTTAAAAAATTTTCCTTGTTCCTACTAACATAGTCTATGTTCTAATTATACGTGCATTTTCAAGTTTTACCATAACTTGAAATTGGTAACAGTCAATTAACGATTTTAGTTTTTTTGTATTTCAATTATATTTTCTTTTGGGGAATTTAACGTAAATTTTTGATAATTTTGTTTTTGTATTGTTTTTATGTGAATTAAAAGTATGCATTTAAAATAATTTTTAGAAGAAAGAAGATTTTTTGCTAAAAAGAAATTTCTTTCGGATCGACTCATTGAATGTTTGTCAAAACTCGGACAAGCAAAGTAAATGTACTTTACCCCGGTGAAAATGTCATCATGAGAGAATACTTTGGTAGCTACCAAACAATAATTTACCTTGTTCTGCCCTTTGTTAATCGTCTTTGGTACCCCGTAAACCCGAACCACTCTGTGGCTGACATTATCTACTCACTGACATTTTTCTTTACTGGATGAAGTGATTTCAGACCCCCTGGACATACTTGCTACTCTTCCGCACATTTAGCCACACATATTAAAAAATAACCTGATGAATAAAATCCTTGGAAAACCTGTTTAGAAAAAAATACTATAACCTCTGCCTTTTTCTTGACGGTATTATAGATCATATCATTCATTCGTTCATTTATTCACTCATTAAAAGAATTAAATAAACTCTTTCTCAAGATAAAGCATAGAAAACTTTTATTAGGCTTTCTTTTATTGAAGAAAAAAGTGTCCATTCCTAAATATCTAAGAATCAAGCAGACATGAATGTTCATATGTCTATGAGCAGACTAGTTCATTTTTGAAAGAAAAGATCAAATGAGTTTATGCTCCATGATTATCTTCTTATTTATGTCTATTACAACCATAAATTTTCTGATCACTCAAGACATATCTTTCTTACGATTGTATCAAATTAGCTTTAGCGTTATCGTTTGTCATTTCAATAGCGGTACCATCATTCTTCATCGATCCATAACCTCCTTTTGGTGACTCACCAACCAGGTTTTTAGCTGCATCCTGTTTCGAAGAATCTTCTGTTGCATTTTCATCTCCACCCGGTGTATTTTTTTCTTCCGGTAATTCTATATCGTCAATCATACCAGAAAACAAACGATCCGAATTCGCTGTATAACGACTATCCAAGAACGGTGCCTCAGAACATTCTTTATAAAACTCCAACCATATTTCGTGTTCTTCAGCCTCAGATGTAGCTTCCATCATTTTGAACATCAAAATCTTGAATTTCTTGGCGTACTCCGCATGTGATGCTTTCAGATCACCTAACTTCAGATACCCTACCACAGCTGATAGCAATGTAGCAGCTCCAGTAATAGTCGGCACAACATATGTATTCAAGACATCCATCTTTTGTGATGCCAAGACTGTTGCCAAAGCTGACAGTACGGTCAATGAGACGTTTAAAGCAACAGACCATCGGTGGTAGACCGTAGCAGCTGCTGTATGTCCTAAATGTCGCTCTTGAGTAACTTTAATAAAGACTCTTCTATCATCGAATTTTTGTGTTGGTGTCGATGCCATGGTATTTCTCCTTGATCCTTTGAACTTTTTGATATTCTGATCTGAAATAACAGGTGTTTTTAAAATGTATCATACATTTAAGGCATGCTCACAAAGCCCCTTTTTTCCCTATCACCAGGTTACTGGTAATCCGTTGCACATTTACCCCTCTAGACATATAACACAAACGAAAAGGTGTCCAAATGAGCAGTCGTAGCCATCATTTCCCATCAAGGAGGAACGTTTTTGCGTTCAAACGAATTTGAAAACGACCAACTGTGTCAAAGGAACACTTATTATTAAAGACCATTCCTCCCATTGGAGGTTCGGTTAATTGCCATAGATACTAATTTTGTCATGGTTTGTAATTTAATTAGTGCGATTAAGCATTGTTATATATATCCAGGGCAATTTATTTTCAAATTTATTTTCTCTCTCTCTCATCTCCTCAAAGATCTTGTGAATGTGAAAGAAGAGCTACATTCTTGAGTTGTTCCCTATGCCGGCTCAATTGTATCAATTAATTTAGCCAAGGAATTGTTAAAGATACTGAAACAACTGACTGATTTTTGCCGACGTCTCATTTTCAAGCCTTGTCTGCAGTGATAGCATTTTTCTTCGCCCTCCTTCCACCATTAATTAAATGGTATTTTTGTATCCTTGAGTCCTTCATCCGTTCTTAAAACCGCCATAACAGTACAGTACATTGATTGTTTTATGAAATACGGTAGACCAGCGGCCGAGGCAGTGGATTGTGTCACTTCGTAGGGCACCCCTTAGATCAGGGCAAATTTTTGAAATTATTCTTCTTATAGGGTGTAGAATTGACAAAAAAAATTTGCCCTTCGAATCTCCTGCAGTTTTCGAGTGAATCGATTTTTAGTTAATCGATAGAACTTATCAAGGTTATTAACGGTTTTTTTGAAGTCTGAAAATCAAATATCTGAGACTACGAACGGATTCAGCGTGAAAAGTAGATAAAGAAAATGGGGTTATTTGTTAAGTTTCGACCACCTGGTGCCGAAAAATGGCATTTTTAAGGCGAAAAATCGACGTTTTTAGCGTTTTCCGATGACGTCAGCATTTTCAGAAGAGATCATTCCCACAGCTGGATAGCCCTGAATTAGTAGTATCCAAAAATGGTATGGTTTGTTAACTTTCTAGATCCCGAGATATTTTGGTTTAAATATTGAAAATTATCGATATTTTTTGCTGAGTCAGCAGTTTTTCAGCATATTTATCCACCTTAAAATGAATTATCTCGAGATATATTGAAAGTTGACAAACGCTCCGCTCCCCTCCGAGTCTCGTAATAATTCCAAGATAGATTTAGCCCTGTAAACAAGAACCTTGTCAGAAGATTTTTTGACCCAGCTATTAGGTTGGCAAACGATATCATCCAGCCAGGATGCATCCTCTCTTATTTCCCCCTATTTTCTACTTTCTTATCTTCTATTCGGACTTTCTCAAGTGTTTTTCTAAGTATTTTTTTGAAGTTTGACCGTACCGGTGAAATAGGTCTCCGAAACCGGCTCGAACCACCAAATGCAAACAACCTTGGTCCAATGCCTAACCATAAATTCATTAAGCCAGCAGGGCTAGATGTCGTGCTTTTTCGTGCCATCGCTGGAAAATTTAGGCTACATCATATCTTCCTTCGTTTTGAGCGTAACTACTACTCTTCGGGATATGAGAACTGCTCTTATTCTGTCTTATTTTGAATATTGAAATTATCCGGATGAATCGCATGCATGCTGAGGTTTAAATGAAAAAATAGACAGTTTCGAAACCTAAGCCAATCAGCGTGTTTGAAACATTCTTTTATTTGAAATCTCTATTGATAAACATCTTTTGTGAAAGTTCTCTATTATGTTTAAACCCTTTTAATAAGCGATTCCCAGTGAGTGTTACTAGTGACCAAGAGTAAGCCTAAAAGCTGGAGCTTTCTATTGTGAAGTGTGTAGACTAAGGAAAATTGAATATCGGAAAAAATATTCTTGCTATTGTTTTCGAAAACTCGCGAAGCTCCTAATTGGTCAAACGCTGAAATTCTATTGTAATGTCACGTGATCTGCGGCGTGACCTAGGTAGGATTTCCTACCCAACCACGGCGCACTTTTCAACCAAAGCACGCCATCTAGCCCTTCGGGCTTTATAAATCTATGTGCTTAGCCGCTTGCGCCAACGAGACACGATAGAAAGTTGTTATTCACAAATACTTATAGCATGTAATTTAATTACCTTAATTAAGAAAGCTCCCAACCCTACCGGTTCCCCTACAAGGATACGAATGCCCCGAATTGTGACTTTTGACCTCCTTAACCCTAACTGATGATAACCGTACCCCCGTCTAGGTCCGTAGATTGAAAAATTTCACTTGCGTCCTGGTGGATGATATCGTCTGCCAACCCAGCCATTACGCATGTCAACCCCACCTGGGCCTTACCCTCTCCCAGGTGAAGCCCTTCAAAAAGGACTTGATCAATTAAAGATGGCCGAAAACCCCTGCTTTCATACTTCCACCTGGTAAAATTTTATTCGTCTTGAATAAAACTTTCTATTCGTCCACCCAGACTCAATTCAATAACACAAATCGACAACCGACAAGCACTTTATATGTTTTAACATTTCGAAACCTATCTTTCTAAGCTTTCGAAACTATAGAATTAGACGTTCACGTTTTTATTGAATTTATTATGTATGTTAAAAGGTCATGAAAGGTTATCAAATATCATTCTTTTTTTTCATGTAGCAAAAAAAACTCAAATATATTAAACACACTCAGCTGTAATTCTTTAAATGAAATGTGAAATATCGGACTAGCCGGATGTTGAAAATTTTTTTTTTTAATTTCACCTTATATTGTGACTCTCGAGCCCGGGGGGGGCACTGGGTTTGCGGACTGACGGTATGTGCGGGCCAAAAATTGGCTTTTAAAATTGCACCCTTACAGTGCAGCAAAAATCAGTGAAAATCATACCCTTAGAGTGCATTTTCCCCCAAATTTTCGATCCCTTTCGTGCAAAAAATGGTCAAAATTCTAGCATTTTTGGTCAAAATATCTAGATTTTTCAAGAATTTTCTGAAATTTCTACCCTTACAGTGCATCTCTAGTTTTTCCGACCCTTACAGTGCATTTTAAACATATTGGAAAAGGTACCCTTAGGACCCGCACATACCCGTCGGTCCTTTTGCCCAGCTGCCCCCCGGGCTCTCGAGCTCTAACCCTAACTGATAATAACCGAACCCCCCGTGTAGGTCCGTAGATTGAAAAATTTCACTTGCATCCTGGTGAATGATATCGTCTGCCAACCCAGCCATTACGCATGTCAACCACACTGGGCCTTACCCTCTCTCAGGTGAATCCCTTCAAAAAGGATTGATTAGAGATGGCCGAAAAGCATGTAATCCCCTGCTTTCATACTTCCTTCTCCGGGGGGGGGTACTAGGTTTGCGAGGTGACGGGTATGTCCGAGCCGAAAATCGAAAATCGACCCTTTGAGAGACAAAATTTTGGTGATTTTGGGACCCTTTGAGAGACTTTTTCCAAAATTTTGGTCCATTTTTTTCCAAATTTTGGTTTGATTGTCACCAAATTTTGGTCAAAATTTTTGGAATTCGTGACCCTTTGAGAGAGAAATTTTTGATTTTCGTGATTTTGGGACCCTTTCAGAGACTAACTTTTGAATTTGTACCCCTTTGAGAGACTTTTGAGGAATGAGAAAAGGTACCCTTATGGCTCGCACATACCCGGCACCCATTTTGCCTATGTACCCCCCCCCCCCCCCCCCCCGGTTTCCTTCTCTAAATTCCACCTGGTAAAATTTTATTCGTCCTGAGAACTGACCACCCAGACTCAAATCCCTCAAATCAACTGAGTAAGTAACTCAAAAAGTTCATTTATATACAATTTCAAGATAAAGAAATCTTCGAACAAATAACACAACATACATATATAGTCCTATATTTATATCGGCCAATAAAAAAATAACACAACCAAATTTATTTAAAAAGCTTTCCATCTAAACACACAAATCTTTGCATTAAGCACTTAATATTTTTTTGACATTGACTTTCGAAACTAAAAAATTAGACGTTCACGTTTTTATTGAATTTATTATGTTGAAAAGTCGTGAAAGGTTATCAAATCATTCTCTTTTTTTCATGTACAGTATGTGGCCCCCAAAACGGCGATCAAATTTGAAATTTCTCTCAAATCTAGGGGAAAAGAGATTTTACAAAAATTTTTGTTGCATGAAAACCTTTAACATCTCTACTTTATTTCCTGGAAGTTCTTTTTCAAAATTTTCAATTTCAACAATATTTTTCAATCGCTTAAAGATAGGTAGCTTTTTTCTAATGGCCCCCAAAACGGAGGTTTGAAATTTTAGCGATTTCTCGAGATATCTTTAAGATATAAATACAAAATTTTGACCATAGTTTTGAAATATGATTTAGAGGGTTTTTGGCATAAATTTATTTGATAAAATTTTTACAGTATACCCCTGGTTGTCAAAATGCAGGTTTGGGGCCCCCAAAACGGAGGTGTAGCTAAAATCAAATTATTAAGCCCGGTGGTAATAGGGGGGAAACTAAGAACATATTTGTGTTTTCCCTTAAATTTACGACCCGATGGATGTAAAATTTATGATTTTTATGAAATATTTATATTATATTTGCTTTTTCTCATATTTAGAATTTTCGGTTTTGTCAATGCTGATTCTAGGGCTCCAAAATACTGGTTGACCTTCAAGATGCTATATCTTTTACCCAGCCTCTAAAGTCACAGATGTATTTGCATTTTCTGAACGGCATTAGGTGTAGAAAGTTTCCTATACCCCGTTTTCATAACTTATTTTCAATATCCAAGGAGCTAGAGTGAGTTATATGCAATTTTTATCTAATTTTGGTGTTAAAATATTTCCTTTAGACGCAAATATGTTATTTTGAATCCGTCTCAAACCAGCAAAAATATGCTCATTTTTAAGTATAACCATCACTCTTTCAAAATAAACAAAAATCGTTTAATTCTGATAAATCTACAAGTCAGAATCTTCATTTTAATGAAAACCTCCGTTTTGGGGGCCGTCTCCGTTTTGGGGGCCATATACTGTAGCAAAAAAAGTCAAATAGATTAAACACACTCAGCTGGAATTCTTTAAATGAAATGTGAAATAAATAGACAAAAATAAAGTCTGGAAAGAATAAACGTCGCGAATACCAAAGACATAATAAAAAGACAAAAGCTTCTGCCAAGTAAGAAATTACACGAATTCGCGAAAGTTTTACCGCGAAAAGTAAACTTTTTTTTGCTATATTATACTCTGTTTTCAATTTTTGTGCATTTTTGCCTGTAAAATGAAATAACATTCAATACACGTTTTTTTTTTTATTAGAACCCAGTTTATAAGAACATTTAGGCTGAAATTCGTCGAAAAATTAAGAACATCGTAAGAACATGCCCAGCCTCAGTTTGGAAAAAAATGACAAGAAACTGTAATTTTTCTTCTTTTCAAGCAGTTTTAACCCAACTTAGGCATGGATTTTCTAAAATCGAGAGTCAAATATTGTCCAAATTGTACCATTTTATATGCTCTTTATTTTGGCATGATATTGTCGATTTAGAGTAGTCTGAAAAATTAAGAACGCATTTAAGAACATTTAAGGCTGAAAATTGCTAAAAAAATAAGCACATCCAGGCTCAGCCAAATTTTAAGTGTTCTAATAAAAAAAAAACGTGTAATTGGCGAAAGTTATATCCGCTGAACTCGTTCCAAAAGTTTCGCGATTATGGGTATTATGCAACCTTGCGAAAGTTTCTGGTGGGGATTTCAAGGTTTGCGGTGTACGGTATCGGCCTTTTTTCGGTATTTCAAGAGAAAAAGTACGGTATTCCGGTATTTGAAATGCTGCCAGTGACGGTAAATTGCCTAAAAATGCTTCGGCATTTCGCTATTTACAGTCTAACGGCAACTGTTTTGTGGTTATAGTCCATTCACTATCCTTTAAATAATGATTTTTTACATAAAAAGTACAGTCAACGCTCTCTTATTCGACGTTCTATTATTCGATAAGCTCCATTATTCGATAAGCTCCATTATTCGATAAGCTCCATTATTCGATAATATTGATAGTCACCGTCTACAAGAAACTAGCGTCAACTGTACCTTCTCTCAAGCAGTTACAAACGTTTTTTGGACCTACCCCGGTGGAGGTCCTATAAATTAACCTTTGTCCGTCTGTCCGTCCGTCCGTTAGTTACCAGCTTTTCTCATGATTGGCTCATTAGTTTTTTCTGATTTTTTGCACAATGATGCAAAATGGCATTGCCCAAAATGTGACGGAGCCCGATTTTCGAAAAAAATTTTTTTGGGGCAAATTTGGGCCAAAAAACGGCTAAAAAACGGGTTTTTTGGACTTTGTGAAAAATTGGATCATTAATTTTTTCTGATCTTTTGCACGAAAGTAGGGTACCATCATAGGTATAAGATGGCTCAAGCAGATTTTTGCAAAAAAATTTTGTTGGCTCAAAAAACGCATGTTTATCTATAAGAATCACTATTAATAAGCATACATCAATGTTCTTAGTCAAATTACTCAATTTTTTTATGAGATAGATGTTTTTTCTGCTCATGAGGGCTTACTTTTGAAGAATATGTGTGTTTTGACTGGAAATTTGGGTTGCTTGGCGTGTTTTCATAGAAAAACTGGCCAAATTCGATATTTTTTTATAAGCACATTATCAATTACTTAGGTATTGGCTTTTCTCGAGATTGGCTCTTTCATTCTTATGATGGATTTTTACACAAAGATGCATAACTATAAACCCTTGAATGTGACAGAACCCGATTTTCGAAAAAAATGTTTTTGGGCAAATTTGGGCCAAAAAACGGCTAAAAAACGGGTTTTTTGGACTTTGTGAAAAATTGGATCATTAATTTTTTCTAATTTTTTGCATAAAAGAAGGGTACCATCATAGGTAAAAGATGACTTAAGCAGATTTTTGCAAAAAAAAATTGTTGGCTCAAAAAAGGCATGTTTATCTATAAGAATCACTATTAATAAGCATACATCAATGTTCCAGTCAAATTACTCACTTTTTTATGAGATAGATGTTTTTTTTTTCTCACGAGGGCTTACTTTTGAAGAATATGTGTGTTTAGACAGGAAATTTGGGTTGCTTGGCGTGTTTTATAGAAAAACTAGCCAAATTCGATATTTTTTATAAGCACATTATCAATTACTTAGGCATTGGCTTTTCTTTCTTGAGATTGGCTCTTTCATTCTTTATGATTTTTTACACAAAGATGCATAACTATAAACCCTTGAATGTGACAGAAACCCGATTTTCGAAAAAAAATGTTTTTGGGCAAATTTGGGCCAAAAAAAACGGCTAAAAAAACGGTTTTTTTTTGGACTTTGTGAAAACTTGGGTCATTAATTTTTCTAATTTTTTTGCATAAAAGTAGGGTACCATCATAGGTAAAAGATGGCTTAAGCAGATTTTTGCAAAAAAAAAATTGTTGGCTCAAAAAACGCATGTTTATCTATAAAATCACTATTAATAAGCATACATCAATGTTCCTCAGTCAAATTACTCAATTTTTTTATGATGTGTTTTTTTTTTCTCACGAGTGTTAGACAGGAAAT
>NW_027104114.1:41355-181156 GCF_902728285.1 Clytia hemisphaerica | reverse complement strand
CCCCCCCCCGCCGGGCCCAATAGCGGACCTACACTTATTTTTTTATAAGACAATAAGAAGATTCTTTTTGCTATAACTCTCTAACTTCAGCCTCTCCACTGTTCTTAAATTGTTCTTATTTTTTGTCATTTTTGAGCCTCATTGTTCTTATAAAATTGTTCTTATAAAAAAAAAGTATATATCTTTTAGGTTTCGCGATTTACTCTCGGGTACCTAACAGACAGGCGTTCGGAACAGCCGGATGAAAATATAAAAATTTCATCATTTTTTAAATGGGATACAACGATACAAGTTTTACGAGCGAAGGTCTATTCGGAGAAATGGGGTAGAGGAATGCGTCGCTTTGTGTCCGGATTCGACTGTCTTGATAAAAAGATCAAAATTTTGTTTTTCAGGGTCCTACTTTTTTCTACCAAGAATTGATATAAATATTATTTATTAATACCTTCCCTGTGAGAATTGGCTATCCAGTCCAAAGAGTGAAAGGCACAGACGAGGGTCGAACTCGCGATCTTCTGTTTACGAGACAGACGCCTTACCACTTGGCCACTGCGCCGGCGAACTATTCTGTCAATCAAATTATGGATTTGTCAATCATGCCACAATAAGAATTCATCCAATCTTATTGTGGGATGATTGACAAGATGATAGTTTGATTGACAGTTTTGTAATTGGTTTAATTCATCTGAGATTTTCCGACTTTAGAATCCTATATGTACAATAGACAAATAGAGCGACAAATTTTGATCAGTGATTTTCAATGTGAAGAATATGGAATATGTTTTTCCATGGGAAAAATGTTGTAAGTGTTCTTAACGTGAAGAGTGGAGTACCTAAATGGTTTTAATTAAATTGGATGAAATCGTCGTAAAGGTTCTTTCAATGTGAGGAATATTGAAAGTGAAAGGGAATTATAATTTGAAGAATATTGAAATTGAAAGTGTTTTTAACGTGAAAACTGTGGAAAGTGTTTTTCAGTTTAGTTTGTTTTTGGACCCACCTCAGAGGTCCTTTAAATTAACCTTTGTTCGTTCGTCCGTCCGTTTTGTCTGTTACTTTAGGCGTACAACCTTTCGCGAGAAGAAACCTTCGCGATTTTCGCGAATTTCGGCCCCTTTTCGCGAAAGTAAATGTCTTTGAAAATTATAACAGGGAAATTCTCAAAAAACTTGGAAATCTGTAAGACCTCGAAAACGTAATAAAAATAAAATTTTCGGCATACTATTATCCTTTAATTCTTAATGCCTTTTTAAAGTCGGATTTAAGTCATATTTTTCACTTCTAAGGCAATTTTTATTTGAAAATTCTCATTTTTATCCAACAATTTGCGAAAGTTTATGCTCGCGAAATAATTTTTTCCTAAAATTCGCGAAAGTAAATGTCGCTAATTTTGCGATTTTTCCGACCTCGCGAAAGTTTGTGTACCAGCTCGGGATTGGCCCATTATTTTATTCTGATTTTTTGTACCTATAGTGATGCAAAATGACAGTACCCAATAAGTGACGGAGCCCGTTATTGGAAAAAAATAGTTTTTGGGCAAATTTGGGCCATGTTTGAAATTGCTTCATTTATTTTTTCAGATTTTTTGCATAAAGATAAAGGGCAAGGATCTCTGAGCAGTGGCTGAAGCTGTTTTTTTCGGAAAAACTTTTTTTGACCGTAAAAATCGGATTCTCTTTTTGGGGAATTTCCCTTTCGTCATTTTTAGGGAAAATGAGCATTTCTATCGATTGACTTGGTGATTTTTCTGATTTTTTGCACACTGATGTAAAATGGTGCTGTTTTAAATCTGATAGAGTCCGATTTTCGAAAAAAAACTTGTTGGGAAATTTGAGCCAAAAAGTGCCTAAAAATGGTTTTTTTTTGGAGTTTCCTCTCCCTTTTTGCCAGTGATGTGACTATATACTTTATAAGAATATTTATGATGAAATTGGCCAAAAAATTAAGAATAAGGCTAAGAATCTCACCATCGAGCTATCACCATCGAGATCACCATCATGGAATTTGGTAAGTGAAGCTAAGAATGCAATTTTTAGAGCATTTTGGCATTAAATTGCCAACTATTACCCAGCAATGCTAAAAAGTTCCATAAAAATGTCAATTTTTTGCTTGAGGTATGTATTACATGCTAGATTTTGGCTGTGATTGGATCTAAACCTAAGAATACCGTAAGAATATTTCAGGTTGATTTTTCCCAAAAAGTTAAGAATATTCATAATGAATAGAAAAACACCATTCTTATAAAAAAAGCGTGTACTGTATGAATCCCATCGACACAGAGCGGCACGAATTTCCCTCCATCGACGGCACTTTCAGGTAAAAATTGGTTGCTCTTTTTATAAGAAAATGTTTTAGAACGGTACTAATGATCTTTTTCAATTTTATAGTAACAACGTTTTTGAGAAGGGAGACATTGCTTTCGTCAGTCAATTAACGACTATTGTTGCGTGACCATGTTGCATCGTAAGGTAAGCGAAATTATTTGTTTTTTATTCTTTTTCTAACTTTGAGTATGGCAATTGAGTTTTATACGTAAGCATGCAAGACGTTAGTTGATAATAAAGTATTGCCACCTTAATTTACTCGATATCTATCTATCGAATCAAAAAGAGAGTCGTAAAGGATCATTTTCTGTGATTCGATTAATTCCATGAAACTTTACTATTTCCGGGATTTCGACCAATATTGAATATTAGTAAAATCTTTGATCCCTTGAAGATCGAATTAAAAAAGTTAACTGTCGAAATTACAATTTGACAAAATTCACTATAATAGTCACCAAACATTTTAAGAAAGAAATTCTCGATAACTGTATTTATTCCTATAAAACAAAATCAAAGTCCTAACATATTTCTCTTCACAACATCTCACTAACATCGCATCCATAAAAAAATACAAAAGGACAAAGCACTTCAAAAGGGTTACAACCCTCTATGAATGTCTATTAAACGTTAGATGGACTTATTGTCAACTTGATACTCGATACTCCGAAACTTTGTTTTGATAACACCAAAACCACTGTCTTATATCAACAAAACTTTTATAATGATAAACGGCGAAAAATGTTAGAACGGGGAGAGAAATAAGCACGAGTGACGGAGTTGATAATATTATAAACGATCGAATTTTTTTAACTTGATGGCGATGTGAAAAAAAAAACATTTTTAAAGTTGAGAGAAGGATTTTTACGTTTCGTCATGGTTCATTAAAATTATATTTATCATTTATTGGACGTAATATTTCAAAATGTTTTGAATTTTATGGTGATATAAACTTCGGGTAGAAGCTACAAAAAGAACTGGACAATAAAATGTAATTGGTTACAAAAGTCATTTGACATTATTTTTGATCGTATCAAATTTATCTTTTTGATTTTTGATCAAAATTTACAATATTGGATACTATCCAAATTATTAATGATTATCGATTTCGACTTGGAAATTTGTTTACTCGCGGCTCTTGATTGGGTCCTTTTGATTTTATATTTATTCTTGATTTATGATTTATCATCAATGATACAACGGTAATTACTATTGATTGATCACAAATTACTAATTGGAAATTATCGACGAAATTGACACATTTTGTATATATACCAAACAAACACCAAGCATTGATAAAAAATTGATACTATAAATTGGCATCTATTGAAACGTCACCAGATTATATAAGGAATACTTTAATTACAAAATATTTACTGTTGTTGAAAGGGTATAATTTTTCAATGGATTTTCAATAGTATTACACTCGCTTGAACATAAAATTTCACGTATAATATCATCGATGGAGATTTGATTAGAATTGATGCTTGAGTCAGCTCTACACGTATACGAACTTTTTGGGAAATTAAAAGTCCCTTTGAAATAACTTTCAATAACTTCAAATCTTTTTTTTCAAGTATAAAGCTTCTTGAAATATTATTAAATCGTGCATATTATTTATTGGACACATTGGACATTATTTACATCTTACAACTCACGATGAATGGATTTCACCGTCACACAGCTCTTTCACTTTATCTGCTTTGTTTGAAATTATTCCAACTGGTAGTGGCTAATACGCAAGCAGGTAAGAAAGATTCAATCCTCCTTTATCTTTAGAAAACATCTGGTCAAAAATGCTTTAACCGAGATTTTCCTATTGCTAAGAAATTCCTCGATGTTTTTATGGTGAAAAATTTTACTGACACTTTTTGCCAAAGAAAATTGCCAAGATAAGACATCTTACTTCAGATTGATGATTTACGTTTGAGGAAAGACAGTAAATCTAAAGTTGTACCTGTGTGGATTTTAGATAGGGTGTGTTTTGAAGGAAACTTTTGGCTCAAAATGTAAATATATATTTGAAGTCTTCATGATAAGTAATCAGTTGGTTGTGCCTACACTGATTTTCTAATAGTGATATCGCTGACACCCTGATAACACCCCCTTCTCACAGACCCGATAGGATTCGCATATTTTTTATGGCTGGGGATTTGAATTCTTTTGTTTTCAAGTCAGAAAGTCCAGTGGGGATGGGAAAAATAGCACAATGTTTTGCAGTGAAGATTGGTTTATTTAATTATTTTCAGTGGGGCCAAAAATTGAAGGATAATTTTCCTCCCAGTGGGTCTGTGAGAAGGGGGTGTCTGATAGAAATTCATAATGTGTTGACTCTACTGCGATCAAATCATAGATTTTTTCTCGTTCATGAGCCATTTTGACGCCGGATTTTGTTCTGCCTTTTTCAATTTTTGCTTTGTTTTATTTTTCACAACTGGTATTTTTCAATTACCTCCTGTTTCATCAGATAACTATTCCATTTGTAATTTCAGTCAATATTTTGTTAACATTCTCTCATGCTACAAGGTGTTGTGATATTAAATTTTTCTTTACTGTTCTCCTTTGACTCCCAGAGCCTTTATCTCTCTTATGACTCGGCTTATAGTAATCTCTAATAATATTTCAATCCTTATAGATTTTGACCTTAAAAGCTTTAATAACTTGCTTTCATTCATTGGCTATTTAAGCTACAGGGATCTTTAACGAATTGATTCTTAGATATATTAGGCAATATATCAATACATTATGTGTTAAATTATTTTGAAAATGTTTTTCCGCGTCAACAACTCTTCGCCCTGCGTTATAACATTTTCGATGCAGAAAAAGGACTTGTTCAAAGTTTATTTCTTAAAAGCTTTATAGCTGTAACTTTAGTTAAATCGTTGACAGGTGGAATATTTCGATAATGTAGAATTTATTACCTTTTTATGGAGTTGTTCCTGTTAGTATAGTGTAGCCCATGAAATAGACCTTTTTGTCACTGGAGTCACAAACAATTCAAAAATGAAGCTACTTGGAATTTTCTTAAAAGTTGATAAATCGTCGATAGGGTGTCATTCAAATTTAAAAATCAGACACTGTCACGTAGCTGCTTGTCTTTAAAAGCTCTTCAAATTTCATTGCAACAATTGAGAATGCTGCCTCAAAACATTATGATTGCACACGCTTTTTTTACAAGAACCTATAAAGTTTTAGCTTTGCTTTATTTTTAGTGATTTTCAGGCTTAAAATTCTTACAAATTTGTCCTTATTACTATATGATTTGGTTGTAAATCAGTATTTTTTGAGCACATTTATGACATATAAGGCAGAGAAGTTTGTTCTTAGATTTGTTCTTAAATTTTGGCCAAATTAAAGTCTCATTTTCTCATAAAATTGTTCTCATAAAAAAGCGTATATTTTGTGATTTATTAGTTGTGTCCCCCTTACACCTACTATACCCCTTTGAAACTGAACCCCTATTTTGTCTCTTTTGTCAAATTCAAAACTTTAGACACGTAAGTAAATTGAGAAAAAAGAATGTTAAAGGTATTTGAAATTGATGCGTTCTGTTGACGTTTTGTTTCAAGCACCTCGCCTCTAAAATGAAGGTTTTTCAAGTGTCTCTCATTCCATTTCTTTGTGAAGTTATTTCTTCTAACTCCAATCCTATGAATTTCCAATAAGTTTTAATTGGATACTCTCGTTGACTCAGTAAAACTTTTAAGCCTTTATGTTTGGGTAGTGATTTCAAATTCGATTTTTTGTTTATTTTTCCCGGTGAGGGTTCGATTCGGTGTATTTTTCCAAAGAGATGAAATCTCCAGGTTATTTTCTCAATTAGGACGATGTTTCTTTGTTGTGTTGTATTTTTGTGTCAAATGAAAATTTTGAAAATGTTTGCTCAAACTTGGGCCTAGTAAATGGTTTTGAACACATTTCTTTGGCTCTTTGTTCTCTTGACTAACTAAATACTACCCGAAGATCTCATTTTTCAAAAAACGTAGAAAAAACATTGATCATTACAATATTATTGAGGTGTCAGTTATAATCATAGTCCTAATGTTTCTTTTCAAATCAAAAACATGATATATTTTTATCGTGGCTTTTATTTGTTTGTTTTCCTTATAATATTTTGGTCATCAAGCCATGTCATTTAACACGTCATTTTTCCTTACACTTATGACCAACCTTTTTTGATTATTCTGCAGAATCCACTATCAACAGCCGAAAAAAATTCATTCAATATTCCTCAAAAATGTGTATCATTTGATAACTCGATACGTATCCAGGCATTACAACCCTTTAAAAAAGGTTGTGGACTTTTCAAAAATCAATGAAAAAGGTCTAAGTAAAACTTTCAAAACCCATTTTTACCCAATCCGAAACTGTCTTATTACAATTAAGTGATTTTGGTTTAAATTCGGGTGGTTTTTTTAAAAAGTCTATAGACCTTTTTGTCAGAGCCGAAGTTTTTTTCTTCAAGCAGGTTTTGCTAGAACTAGTTAAATGGATGAGAATTGTTTCGTTATTCTAAGGGGAATGTTAAAAAGTCTTCAGACCTTTTGTTAGGGATTGTAGAGAGATAAAGATACTTCAGTTCGTGATCAAACGTTCACTTCAACTGCGCACTTTATTATTTTTATAACTATTCGCAGACACGTGTTTCGTCCTTCCTATGACTAATCAATGCAGCTGGGTAAGCGAGCATAGACTGCTGTTGTCACCAAAGTACTCAAAACACTAAGTGTTGAGCTTCGCATAATCGCTTTTATTATTTTTAAAAATAGTGCTGACAGAAACTAATAAAGTACTTTTTTCTCATTTTAGACCGTGCAACTTTATACTTCGCATCGGGTAAAGCGTTCGACTTACCGTGCCGTAATGAAACGGGAGGACGTTTTGCAACCGTGTTTTGGTACACGGACGCATACACGAATGATAACCGCATACGTACTGACGTCTATACGTATGAAGAGGGCAAAGAGACTATTCATAGTGAATACTTTGAAAATCGACTTCAAAGGATAAAAGGGACTTCATTGAGGATAAAAGATTCCAAATTAACAGACAGTGGCAAATGGACTTGCGATATTGTATATGAAGAAACGACAGGTGGTAAAACAGGATTGAAAGTCAAAACAATGGCGGCTTATGATGTCCACATTGTTGGTTAGTGTCTTTTATTTGATTGCACCCCTGATTCGTTGACCTGGCTTTGTAAGACATTGTCTCGGTAGTTCGACCTGGTTAGTAACGAAATTAAAGAAATTTAACTGAAACGAAGGTCAACAATGACTTAAATTTCAAAAGTTCAAAAAGGAGCCTTAAATCAAGCGCAGGGTTAAATATCCTAAAAAAGGCTCAGTCGCTACAATGGCTAGTTAGCAGCAAATATAATGCGAAAAAGAACCATCGTATTGGATCGTATTGATGCGCTTGACAGAAAAGAGTTGTAATTCTTTGTTCTGAAGCACATCCAGTTCTTTCAATTAAGTAACAAATTAAAAATAATTTATAAGCCTTATGATTTGCAAAAGTGGAAGGGGAAAGACTCTCGCTCGGGACCATATGGAGCCCGGATGGAATAAACAAGTTTTTTTGATTTGAGTTTTACTTCCATGTCATTGTAGGTTACAAGCAGCCTAAGTATTGTACAGAAGAGAATTTCTGCATCCACAATCTCGGTCAAAATATGTCGAGAGTTTTGGTTCCTCGTATTTAGCAATTTAAAGTTCGGGCGTTAAAACTCAGAGTTAGAACTCTACCCTTCCAACCTAATTTAGAGCGCTTTCAAATCGTTTGTGGTTATAAGATTTCGTGGGAATTTCCCTTTTTTCTCAAATATTATGACCATGATTGCAGCATAATTTCAATTTCACCATTCTTCTTACTTCCTTATAGGCCAACCATCTGTAATTGACTTAAGTATCAATGGATTACTGCTAAAGAAAGGCGAAAGTACGAACGTCAAGATACCGTTTTGTGAATCACAAGCTTTATCAGACTTTAACATAACGTGGACTAAACTTTCTGGTACCATGTCTAGTAATGTCAAGATAGGGACTTCGAAACCTAAGAAAATCCCTGGTCCTGGCCCCTTAACGACGTACATAAGACGAGTGACGTTGACTTTTACGAATTTTTCGGAACAAGACGTGGGCCAGTACCAATGCATGGCCAAGAATATCGGTGGTGAGTTAACTAAAGTGATGGCAGCTCGAATGAGAAGTAAGTTGTTGGACCTACCCCGGTGGGGTGGAGGTCCTATAAATTAACCCGTGTTCGTTAGTTAGTTCGTTCGTTCGTTCGTTAGTTACCAACTTTTCTCGAGATTGGCTCATTCAATTTTTCTGATTTTTTGCACAAAGGTGCATTACTATAAACCCTCGAATGTGACGGAGCCCGATTTTCGAAAAAAAAACCGTAGAACCGGAAATGTCCCGAAAAAAGCGGTTTTTTGAGATTTTCTCGAGATTTTATCATTAGTTTTTTGCGATTTTTTGCACATAGATGCACATTAGTACTGCCGAAAAGGTGTCGAAAACCGTTTGCCGAAAAAAAATTTTTTCCGGTCTGTAGAACCGGAAATGTGCCGGAAATCGTCGTTTTTTTCACATTTCCGTCACATTTTTTTCAACTTATTTAATTGTTTCTTTACAGAAAAATGTTCTTTATGATGATGCCCAAAACTTAGCATCGTTTGATTTCCAAAAAAATCATCCTTTGAATCCGGAACTCCTTAAAAATCGCCGGAACAGCCGAAAACCGGCGTAAAACGGTTTTCCTTCATTTTTTCAACTTATACTCGACAGATTTTCATGATTTTTCTTTCACCGTTAAACATCGATGCGTTTCTTAATTGCTTTCTCCGTTCCAATAGATATATAAATCGAAATTTAAAATTATGCATTACTTCCATTAAACTCTAATTATTCGTTTTATAAATAGGTAGGTTCATTAAAGTATTACTTGTTTCGTCATGAGTTAAAGTTAAGTTGTTGGCCAAAAGTTAAAAACCTTTTTCATAGGATTAAAGGAAAATTTCTCGAAGCTACAATTGTGAAACCCATTTATTTTTCGTCAGCAGAGAGTTTCGCGAAAGTTTTATTTAAGCCTTTATTGTGTAGTCAAAAATTTTTAAAAATTAAGCTTTCGCAGTTTTATGATTTAAAATTTTACACATTTTTCTTTTAGAGCCGCCACTTATTTTCAGTCGGCGAGTCTTCAACATAGACGTCGGCGTTGTAAACGGGTTCTTAGAATGTAAAGCAAAAGGTTACCCTAGTATGGATTTCACATGGAGGGTGTACCCAGACACACCCAAAAGTAATCTTATGCATCCGACTGAACATATAGACGATTTCAAAATCTCTAAAACAGTTTATGATAGTGTTAGCGAAATTGGTAGCTCCCGCTTGACCATTTCAAAGATCAAGAAATCGCATCATGGCAAATATATTTGCATTGCGTCAACAAATGATTTAGAATCAACACAACTGGAGATCCAATTAGAAGGAAAAGGTGAGGCTCGTCTTGTGGTTAAAGACACCTTTGTAATATTTTCAAACATCTAAGAAATGCATCATCGTTTGTCAATTTTCTCGACTATTATGATCAGAATAGATTCAGCCATTTTTAATGCTTTACTTTCATTCGAAAATGATATTCCGGAAACCTTCGCCGTAAACATACAAGAGGCTCCCCAAGCGGTAACCTTGATCACGATATCACGCAATTTTTCGTCTTCAACCACGATCACGCAAATCAGCAAAAGAATTGGATAATCACGCATCCCTTTGAAAAAGTCCAAATCACGCATCACGGCTCAAAAATTGTTCAAATCACGATCACGTTTTGACCTCTAATCACGCAATCACAAATTTTTTTTCTTTCAAAATCACGTAATCACGTTGGAAAAGGGTTTCCTAATTACGAGATCCCGCAAACCGATCAGGGGCCTCATACAAGGGATAAAGGTAAAAAAAGTATTCTTCGTCATGTCACAAATTTCAAATTACAGTAATAACTTTACCCCGCTCTTCTCATTGAGTGATCGAATTTCACAATCAATCCAAACAGACGATTCAATCCTTATTGAACATTGAGACGTAAACTATGCAAACTTGTAGGGGTCAGTCGGAAAATTCCTTTCTTAAGGGCTCTGACCATAGTGAATTTTTCATAATTGCCGTGTTTAAAATGTGTTTTCTGACTGATGTAACCAACAAAACTATGGCATGTTATACATTTTCTGTTAGACAAACTATTCCTGAGTCTGAAAATTCAAAAATTGCATTGAAAAATTTTGATGAAGAAGAAAATGAAGACTTTTGCGAGGAAGAGTATTTCATCTTTGAAGAGCTTAGTTTCGGCGAAGGAAAAACATTTTGAAAAAATTTTCGCAGTAGATGGTGTATCCTTTACCGAACAATAAAAATTTTTGCGGAAAATTTTTGTAAATGCTTCTTTGTCTCGAAATCTTCGAAATAGTGGTTTTTCATCAATTTTTCAACTGGATTTTGCTTAAAAAAACAGTCATAACTTTTGACACATCTTTTTAGAAATATTTTCCGCAAAATTTAAAATAGTTCAATTCTTTCCGGACAGTGTAAAGAAATTTTGAAACAAAAAGGTTAATTACCCATTAAAACTTAGCACTTTTTATAAAAGAAGGTGATGCAACATATTATTAACGTCTTTTTAAAGTTCATAACGTCATTTCTGCAATTAAATTCTTAATTACTCTGAAGGGATTTGATTAAAAAGCAATTTATAAAGGTAATTCTTTGTTGAAAGTGTTAAAGAACCTAAAGCATAACTTTTATGCTCAAATACTAAAATTAATTTTCTGACTATGGTCAGAGCCCTTAAGATGACCACCATAAAGAAAGAAAGCACTTGCTATGTTAACATGTAGGCGGAAAAGTTGAGTTTGTCAAAAGCTTTAGTGATATCTGATCCATTTATTTACAAGGAGATCATTTATTTAACACTCCTTCCTAAATACTATGCTTTCTCTCTCATTTTACTAATCCAATGGACTCCCACGTGTTTCAACAGATCTTTGGAACATATTCAATTCCAAAGTGAAGAGCACCCGAATAGATTTGATGAAAAACTAATTTTCGTCATTTTTGGTCCTTTTGCTATGCAGTTTCTTTGATTTTCCTTTCGATTTTTGGACGGATGAGGTATTGAAAATAGTACTGTGTTCTGACATGCGTTATATTCACGTAGTATATTCGCTCGAGTCCATCTTTTAAAAGAAGGAGTCGTTTAATGACAAAGTTAAGCAACTAGAGTTTTGATATAACCTTAAAATAGAATATATCAAGTATGCACTCTTAAAATACATTGGATTATCTGAGATTTGATAAAGTGTAATGTAAGACAGGACAGGAAATTTCTTCCTGATTCGTGTTTCCTTACTCCAAAATGGTGGGCAGCTATAACAGCTATACAATGATGTAATTCCAGTGTGCTACGAAATTACTTTTAAGGCTTACTTTCCCAAGATAATTCCTTTAAAGAGGAATTTTCGTAAAATTGAAATCTAGAAGTGTAGTTTCGGATTCCGTCCAACCATTTTAGTAATAGTAGGAGGTCACATCATAAAACACAATCGAATGCAACCGTCTAAATAGCAACAATCTATCAGCTCTCTCTCTCTGTGATTTGATCTCAAATCTTTCTAGAGTGTATTGACAATGACATTTTAAAACATAAACCGACAAGAGATGGTTGTACGATAAATATTTTTATCCTTCATTGCAGCTCCTCCAGACACACCAGTCATTATCCAAGAGAATACGAAAATTGAGGAAAATGAAGTCACTTTATTTTGGAAAGTGCTCGATGATGGTGGCTCGGCTGTTACTTCCGTCAAAATTGATTACAAGAACAGTTCAACATTGAAAGACTGGTCTTCAGTAGAAGTGTATGATCGACAAGCTGATAGTTACACCATACAGAACCTTGTCAAAGGAACGTCTTATGATTTCAGGATACGAGCATCGAATATCAAGGGTGATAGTGATTACAGTGAGATTTTCACGTTGACAACTATTGGTTTGGATAATGGAGGTAAGAATTGTTCATTTGTGTTTTAGAGGATACAAATATTACAGAGATAACATTGTGTTACGGAGATAACGTAAACAAATGCAAATTCATGATATGCACCATTGCAATATCTTCTAAGGACCCAACAGCTGATTGGTTGAAAGTGACGTTTAATCAGTCAATACGTCACTTTCAACCAATCAGCTGTTGGGTGCATGGAAGACATTGCAATGGTGCATATCATGTATTGGTAGAGATCATAATATGTAAGCTGAATGAAAGCTTTTTCATATTTGGAGTAAATTTCTCCTCGTGTTTAGTACCTCTTTACCATCATCCACAGTGCTAAAAATCTAGAGAAATAACTCAAATAACGGTTACTAAACTTAAAATTGACCTCCCTAAGTGTCTCGATGTCAGAAATTGTCCCGTCATTCTGCAAAAGTAGTCCTCTCTAGCCATCCATTAACTGGTTATCTCGCTGATAAATTTTCTACGTCAATTTGACTTTCCTTTTATGATGAATATTAGTTGAATCGCAAATTATAAATTCAAATTTTATTTTTATAGTACCGACAAGTGAGCCTACAACCGACGACCAAATTCTCGGTAATCTAGACATGACGACAATGATCGGGATTTTCGGTGGTGTATTTATCGCTCTGGTTGTTGGTTTCATTTGTGTTTGTATCTTTGTTCGTAAAATGCAGAAAGGTGAAAAAGAAGATACTGCACCTCCTCAACAAAGTTTCGCAAGTTTCGCACCAAGCACTACGGTATGCAGTATGATTTGATTTGCTTATGTATTTTTTGTTTTTTTTTTCACTCTGCCTTAAAAAAAATCAATTTAACAGGAACAACACCAAAGGAAAAATATTTAAAAATCTGGTATGGATTTGGTGTTGAAATGGAATAGTCTAAAGCCATTTCCAGGTATCCCGAGCCCGAAATTGGCCAGTTTGTGGTGTCATCTCCAATAGACCTGGCAAATGGTTTATGGCTGTTCATTTTAACACTCCAAACACAAGCCGAGGTTTTTAGATTTTTTTTCCAGTGTGCTATGAAAAAGGTACACAGAAAGGGACATTGGCTCCATGTGCATTATATTGGAATACATTGAAACGATTCTTTATTTGAAATTTTAATTCCATACTAATTTAGTAGAGGGCATTTTGTAAAATCGCATGACTGTTTTGTTAGAAGCACTTGTTATACATTTTTGGAAAGCTAAGGGGTAGGGGAATCGAAATTACTATGTTTCCAAATTTTTTTCGGACACTTTGGTGTGATTTCGGACAAATATGACGGTCTCAGGCAAAAATCATAGGGTTAAAAATTAATGAAAATTTTAGCTCGAGAAAACGGAGACTTGTTGTATATTTTTGGAAAGCTCTCAAAAAATTAGGATTAGAGATATATTGCAAGTATAGGTGATTTCAGTACCTAACTCGAGATATTGAGCTTCAAAAAGCGCAAAAACTGGACAAAATAGCTGTTTCTGGCTGGCTGAAAAACGGTTTTCAAGGGGTTAATATCTCGAGTTAGGTACAGAAATCACCTATACTTGCAATATATCTCTAATCTTAATTTTTTGAGAGCTTTCCAAAAATATACAACAGGTCTCCGTTTTCTCGAGCTAAAATTTTCATTAATCTTTAACCCTATGATTTTTGCCTGAGACCGTCATATTTGTCCGAATATCACACCAAAGTGACCGAAAAAAAATTGGAAACATAGTAATTTCGATTCCCCTACCCCTTAGCTTTCCAAAAATGTATAACAAGTGCTTCTAACAAAACAGTCGAGCGATTCCAAAAAATCGAACAAAATTCCCCCTACTAATTGATATTTTCCACATTTTAGCCTGGAACACAACAACGATCAATGGTGGATGGACACGCGGCTGCTATGGAAATGCAACCATTGATGATGAGACAACCTGACGAATGGGAATTTCCGCGCGACCGTTTGACGATAACCACTGTACTAGGTGCAGGTGCTTTTGGAGTTGTCATGAGAGGTTTAGCACAAGGGATTAAAGGATCAGTCGGTCAAATCACCGTTGCTGTTAAAACTGTCCGAGGTAAATGTCTTATCCTTTTTTCGATAGACGCGGTGATAGACGGGTGTCAGCTTTCTTGTTGATTACAACAGACAAAAGGCGTCTCTTAACGGACTAAAAAAAACCATTGTTCTCGTCTACAGAAAATATTTTGAGCATATTATTTTACTTCCTATCAATTTCACATCGATATTGTGATTAGTGATTTTAAACCAATTTTACCGTTACCGAAAATCTATGATGTCACATTTCATTGGTTTTGACAGAAAAAAACAGTAAATATTAAAGAAGTGAAATCACGACGATAAACGAATCCCTATTAGGTTGGTGAGCTATAACGAACATGATATCACAAAGTACTATATTCTCTGTTCGCCATTTTACACCCTTTTATTTAAATCAGTAACAAACTTTTCTTCCAGACACCACAAACGAGGCAGCCACCAAAGACCTGATTGCAGAGCTGAACCTTTTGAAACTTATTCCCGAACATCAGAACGTGGTTGGTCTTCTTGGTTGTTGTACTTACGCCGATCCGTTATACGTTATCGTCGAATATTGCTCTAACGGTGATTTACAAGGATTTTTACGAAGCAGTCGCGGTATTTACGAGCGTTACTATAGGACAAGTTACGGTGGTGCGGTACCCAATTTAACGAGCAAAATGTTGCTGACGTTTGCATGGCAAGTTGCAAAGGGAATGAATCATTTATCTTCTATGAAGGTGAATTTCATTTTTCTCTTTTGGAAAATTATATGGATTTTACTCTTCGAAATGAACGGTTGAACTATGAGTCACCAACAGTCAAAATTTGTACGTCTTACGAAAATGACTTTAATTTTGACCAATATTTTTACTGAGTAAAGACAAATCGAACCTTTTTATAAATCTAAATTAATGTACAGAGTCGCTGAAAAAAGGCTCTTTCCAGGGATTTCCATAGGATCCAATCAAAACCCAGCCACGATATATAAGGTTATTCTTCTCGTTCATTTTTCCAGGTCATTCACCGTGATTTAGCTGCTCGTAACGTCTTAGTGGATGATCAGTTAGTTTGCAAAGTCAGCGATTTTGGATTCGCTCGTGATATTTACGTTGAAGATCACTATCTGAAACGATCAGCGGTAAGTGAAGTTATAAAAAGCTTGTTTATAATTTTTAAGGTGTTCCAAACAACCGATGAATAAATCTACTGTTCTGTCCAAAATCCTACGAAACCCATCCCAACAAATCATCTCATCCGCTTTGTCCCGAATTGTTAAAATATTTTTAAGAATCCAAAATTCAATTTTTTAAAGTCCCAAGAAATTAAAAGAATTTTTCGATTTCGTGCATTATTATTAACGTGTTGTCCTCTCATAAAGTTTCTCTCCATATTTCATTTTGTTTCAGGGTGGTCGGTTCCCAATCAAATGGATGGCCATTGAATCTTTACTAGATGGTATTTCCACTACCAAAAGCGACGTGTAAGACTTTAGTTATCTTTATCAATAGGAGACTGAGGTTGCGTTTACCAGGTACGAATGACGTCAAAATATTTGAACTCGTTACCTTGATTCTATAATAACAATTTCGATATTATTCCTTCCTAGTAAACTCGAACCCAGCCCCCCTATCAAAGGTTATTAAGTGTATTTTGCTATTGACAGCTGCTGTGACTTCTATGTCAACTTAGTTTCTCTAAACTTTAGTCGGCCAAATAATTCGGCCAAATAATTTTCTTAGAAAAACGTCATAGCAACCAAAACAGTTTCTTGTTTTTGACTTGTTGATCCATTCTTTCTTTTTAGCTGGTCGTTCGGTGTTGTGTTCTGGGAATTGATCACACTTGGTGCATCACCATACCCTGGTATGAATTCATACGAAGTGGTCAGCTTTCTACAAGATGGTTACCGGATGGATAAACCGAAGCATTGCGCTGATGAAATGTAAATTGAATAGTTTTTTAACTTTCTATAGTTTTCCACGTCAAGGAGAAATGTTCATATAAAAGATTTTCTGTGATTCGAAAAACTCGCGTTTTGCATTTGAGCTTGAATTAGTGACAATGAGTTTTAAGTTCGAATAAATTAAGTACTGCATTTTTCGTTGTTCGTTTATACCAAAACCCGATAGTTTCTCTTCAGTTTTTCGTGGTTATTCCTCGCTAGGAAAACTGAATTAAAAAAGAAGAAGAAAAATTATAAATTTAATAAAGTTACGCCCTTAGCTCCGATATTTTTGTGTTTGGAAAAATGCACATATATATTTTACGTTATTTTAACCTCAATTTTTCAGATATCAATTAATGATGGATTGTTGGTGTGTGGCACCAGGACGTCGCCCTTCGTTTGTCGATCTTATCAACAAGTGCCAATTACTAATGGACGAAGCTGATAACAAGGTAGTCAATTGTTGCTAGAAATCTGTAGAAGCGTTATACGTATAGATAGACTTAATCTTTCGCTACACTTTAAATCTTGCAAATTTTACCCGCTTTTATGGTATCATTTAAATAATTTTGAAATCATTTAATGAGTATAATATTTTATGGCTAATTTTTTTCTCAATTTTTCAGGAACTGATCAACATGAATTTCTATCCTGATCATTTATACGTCAACTTCGATGGCTCAAACTCATCGGCTGTTTCCACGGCAACAACGCCGCATGGTACTCTAACGCGTAACCATATCAATAGTGTCAACAATAAACCATCAAATATGGTAGACAATCACAGCGGCGGTGGAACGCTAGGCAGCAATCATCATGTGCAGCAAACACCTCGCTCAAAACTAAGGAGTCCTTCTAATCATTCAATGCCGAGCGGGCGGACCAACTCAGTACCCGCCCTCTCGGAACGAAGCTTAACTGGGGCGTCGAATCATTCGTTCCATGCGAACCAACATCCATCAGAGCGAGTGGGTCTTCTCTCACAAATGTCTCAACCTTCTTGATAAAAATGACTTGATAAGAGAAAGTAAAACAAGAAGACGCGCTGTAGCGGAGAAAAGAAGATCAATCAAACGATACATTGGTGAGAGACGCACTGTGATCTGAAACCTGATGATAGAATAGCACTTGTTCATTGAAATGAAGATGATTTCAAAACTTTCGAGGGCGCAAAAGATTTCCGAATCTTTTAACCCTAGACTACACTGTAAGAATGCCCAATGTTTAATAGCTTTAGCAATTTGGAGAATTTTGCTTAAATGAATGAATATTAATATCTCCTGAATTCAAGAATGTGGGATTGTTTTGGAAATTTCAGAGATGAAAGTGTTTACGATTTAATTGGGTAAGGACTTGAATCCTTATTTTATACAAGTTCTTGAATCTAAAAAGAACTACTCTAAACCCTTTCAAAAGAACGAAGGGGTCTATAGTTTGCACATAGCAGAAGGTTTAAAATAAGATACCGTAAATCCTCGAATAAGCGCCCGGGCGCTTATTTAATTTTTCAAGCTCTAAGGGGGCGCTTATTCAAGCGGGGTGCTTATTCGAGTGGGGCGCTTATTTTTTTATTTCAGAAATTTGTATATCAACAAACTCGGAATCTGTTTAAACTTAACTGTTTCAAAGGGTTGATTTTTCAAAAAAGGATGAATAAAAGAAAAATTGGAAAAATCCAATTGACAATTTCTATCATTTTATTCTTAATCGCTTTCTTTCTTTTTAAGTCACAAGTATCTACTCAATATCTTATTCAATCAATAACAATATTCGAATAAGCGCCCCTCCCTGGAGGGGGTGCTTGGGCGCTTATTCGAGCGGGGCGCTTATTATAATATTATTTTAACTAAAAGGGGGGCGCTTATTCGAGCGGGGTGGTTATTCAAGCGGGACGCTTATTCGAGGATTTACGGTAGACGACCTTTAGGGGCGTACCCACTTTTACAATATTGTGAATTTCATATATTTCTAAAAACTGAATTTCTCTTTTCCGAAAAGGGTTGAGTGAGCTATGAAGTAAACACGGGCTTATATGATAGAGAGATTTTGGAAAATACAATTTTCTGACCTGACAGGTAGTAATCATATTTGTATATAGTTTGTCAAGAAGATTTTCTGAAACTTTTCAGAAGAAATATACAACTTGGCAATAGTTTATACAGTTTTTAAAAAGAAACATTTTTACTAGCAAATTTTATTTTTTGACTTTATATATTTTTATAAATTTTTCGATTATTTTGTTAAGAATTTTACTCTCAAAGCTCAGTTACGCTTTGTCAATCTTTCTTTGACCGCAAGTCTTTTTGATTTTCAGGAGTTGTCCTTCACTATTTCAGGATTTTTCTGTTATTTAATGATTATTTTTCGTCAAAGTCTAATCCTTTTTCTGGGGTCATCTGAGTTAAGAGCAAGATTTAACGAAATTTTGGAGTGATCTGAGGTTTTTAAGAGGTTTTTCATCGTAAAAATTTGCAGTAATTTCTCGTTGCATGACCTCCATGCCTAAATTTAAAATCTGTATTCAGTGTGATCATATTTTTTTCTTCTTCGTTTTTCAAGGTTTCTAAAATCTTCAATTTATCACTATCAGATTATTCTCCTTGGAAATATCCTTTCGACTGTGTATAGCTTTTTATTATAGAATAAGTACATGCTGAGAAATTGTTAAAAAGGTAAAGTGTCCACTATACTTTGATAAGATAAGGTCGTGTTTTTCGTCCACTGAAATATTGACCTTTAAGAGGCTAAAATGATATAAAAAATAACTTTCATTTTCATAGGAAATTTAGTGCTCGAAAATATATTTTAAAACGCTGCTTCCTGATGATATGTAACAAGTAAAAGATTATGGCATTTTCTTATCGAATACAACCTTAGCTCGGCTTTTTGATTATTTGGTATCAGCAGAGGAATGTAAAGAGATGGAAAAACAGCTTCTTGAAAACAATGGAAAAACGGCTCGTCATATACCAGGTCTCTTGCCCTTAAGGGAGTTTATGTCGAGTAAATAGGTTTCTTTTGTTGTCGCTATAAAAAATCTGCATAATTAGCGTGTTGTGACAAAATTCTTTTGTTTCAAGCCTGATTATGCGCAAACTTTTAGGGCTTATATTTTGGGTACACCTCTCCTATACGAAAAGGTACCTATATCTTCTTGCTCAGAATTTCCTAGCGATTCTATTGATATAACCGCATTATGACCGCATCATTATATGGAAAGCTAGAGCGCAAGAAAAGTATAACTTCATCTTGATTTTACTCGACTTCTGACAGTTTTACAAGAACCAATTTAATATAATTGCGTTAAGAATTTCTTTTGCTATACATTAGTAAAAATATTGCTCCTTATTCTTAAAAATTGAACTAGTAATCGGCAAAAAAGGAAAAACAAATTTTCATTTTTATCGTCAAATCATGTGGAAACCGTCCGATTTGTATGGCGAGCCGTCTTTTCTGGACTTTCATTTAATGACCTAATCAACGTTTTTACAATAGAATTTTCAATAAAAGTGATCGTTGAACTTTGAGTAATCAGAAAAGCTGTTTTTCCATCTCTTTTACATTCCTCTGGTATCAGATGTGGAAGTATGCTACGAAACCCTTTTCTCTAAAGTGGGTATAGAGCGGGTATCTCTAAAAGCGGTTATATTGGTCCGCTCCTTTGAAGCTTTTGCGTGGGCGGTCGGCAATACGCCATCGGAATATCAGATAAGCTTTTTTATAGACTCGATGCTGGCGCGATTAAGTGAACTTTCATAATTTTGGAAGGGAAAGTAAGATGAGGTCAAGACAGTCCACTTTTGGCCCTGCCCATTCTAGTTTTGAATTAAAGTGGGCAGAAAGTTGGCTGTTTAAAGCCAATGCACCGCCTCCACCTGTCAATATAATCACTTCTCTCGATCTTTTCCAAGCAAGATTTTAGCTGCCAACTTTCTACTCTAACAATAAGACAGTGTATGATGTAGATGATTGTAAATTTATTATGGATGTAGCCAAAAATCTGACTTTTCTGTTGACGAAAGAGCTTCTTTTCTTTGGTGACATCGTCAAACCAAAACGTATCTGCTTGGGCAGAATAGACTTTTGACGATCCTCGGGGTGAAGGGCTCAAAGGCACTTTTATTTTACAATCTTCAATTTTGTAGTTAAAGTTAAAATCCAAAAAAGTTTTGTTTACTGACTCTACGGATGAATATTAACTTGAACGTCTTGTACTATTTTATTCTGATAGAGAAAAAGATAACAAATAGATAATTTTTGTAAATAAATAAAAACAATAAAATATTAAAAAATGGCTTGATAAAAAACTAGCGACCGTCATTTGAGGAAGAACTATCGTGTCTACGGCGTCCTCGTTTTTCCTCGTTTTTACGAAAACGGGTCCTCTCGTTTGAGCGAGAACGAGAACGACTTCTCGATTTACGACGAGATCGTTTATCGTTTGTCTCTGAACGTCTATCATGTCGACGATGAAAAGGTTTATCTTCGTTTTGGTTACGTGACCTTCGAGCATTATCGTCTCTATACCGAGAATTTTCGCTCATACGTTGAGCAGGGCTTTTGTCTCTATAACTTCGATTATCGTCTCTGCGTCGAGGACTTTCGTCTCTATAGCTAGAATTATCATTTCTATGACGAGAATTGTCATATTTATGTCGGGAATGTTCGCCACGATCAGAGGAGCGACGTCGGGAATTCTGCTTGCGATCATCATGGTCGGAGCTTTGGTCGGTATCGGATGTTTGTTTGTGATGTTTCTTCTTTTTCTTCTTCGACTTCTTTTCTTTCTTACGTTTCTTCTTCTTTGAAGAGCCGCTGAACAAGAAAAAAGAAACACTGACTAATGTCACGAATATCTCCGTATGAAACCGGTACCGGATGTTTGTCGTTGAAAATGAAAAAAAATAAATGAGAACGCATAACGGACTTTTTTGTTTGTCTATTATTGGTAGAAAATCTGCCTAATTCTAAAAGGTTTTTCCAGCACTCAGAAGTACCTTTTGGTATAATTTTCTGATTTTTACGTAGCACACTACAATTTTTAAAAGTTTTAAAGGAAAATAAAGTTATTTTACCTTTCATCCTGATCCTCTCCATCTGGTCGACCACCTTTCGACGAATCAAAACCCTGATACAAAAATTAGGTAAACTAGTAAAACATTTCATGAAGGGAACAGTTCTATACGTCATTACTCATTGAAAGCTAATCTCCGGTAACTATTGGTATAAGCGGGGATGGAAAAATCTCGAATTTTTATAAGCGGGGAATCGGAAAATAAAGTCCCGGGTTGAAATCTTAATAAAATCAAATACCCGGGGACGCTCAATAGGGAACCACTAGTAATTCGGGGAACCAGAAAGGGCAAGGGTAAAAAATACAACAAGGCCATAAAGAATGCAAACTTTTGCAAGGATAAACAAACATTGCAAGTATTTTTTGCTTTCAGTTGAATTTTGAATACAAAATGTTAAAACTGTACCTGAAATGACATCCCAGAATTTTTTGACTTTGATGAGGAAGATCTGAAAATAAATCGAAACAAAAAAGTTGGAATCTGACAAATGAAAGGGTATTCCTCCATACACAAGTTGAGGATTACAAAATTCTAAATTAGAAACCTAAATATTTCGATTTTGGAAAATAAGTAACCAGTAAAATTTGGAAGCTTCTATTTTTCTATTCGGATATATTTTTCTAAATGAGATCCATTGAATCAGATTGAATGCATGAAATTGAAACATGTATTCAAGATGTTTTGATTTTTCTTCGTACCCAAGTCGTGTAATAATCTAAGATATTTAACATTCATTTTCTTTCAAACAAATAAGAGATGCAGATGCAGATTTCATTTTCCTTCAAAAATGCAAGACAAGACAAGACAAGGCCATGTTTCATTTCCATTCAATAAAACAAAATAAGCATTTCTTGATTTTCTTTCTGAAATATCAGAAATGTAATATTCGTTTTCCTTTAAAAATACAAATCACATAACACTAATTTTCTTTCAAATATTGAAGATATGCAAATTTCATTTTCCTTTAAAAATACAGAACATCCAGCAATCATTTTTCTTCAAAAATACAAGACAAGCGACATTCATTTCCTTCAAAAAACAAAAAAGCAGTCTTCATTTTCTTTTTGAAATATAAGAAGTGTAATTTTCGTTTTCCTTCAAAAATACAAGACACGTCACATTCATGTTCCTTTAGAAATACAGAATATACAAGTAACAACCATTTTCTTTCAAATATTGAAGATGTGCAGGTTATATTTTCCTTCTAAAATACAGGACATTCAACATTAATTTTCCATGAAAAAAATACAAGGTATAATGTAACAATCACAAGGTATACATGTAACAATCATTTTCATCATTTTCTTTTCCTTCAAGATACAAGACACGTCACATTCATTTTCCTTCAAAATATAGAAGAGGTAATGTTCATTTTCCTAAAATACAAGGCATTATGTGTTAATTTTCCTTCAAAATTGCAAGGCGCGATGGGTTCATTTTCCTTTAAAAATACAATGGAAACAGTGTTAAAGTGTTAATTCCACTACAGAGTTCTTCTATCTGTACCTGTCAATCAACCGTTCTGGCTGTCAATCAACTCCACCCCTCGAATTCATTCAGTTATGCTTTTGAAAGCAAAGTTTGATTTTTATAAAGGTCATAAAGTAAACTAAATTAATTAACTTCAATTCATCTGAACTTGGAACTTAAAGTGAACCTGAAATTAAAGCTCTAAAAACAGTCATATCTGTAATGATATGGGTATGGGGATGTGTGGCTTTCACCTCCATGAGTCCGCAAAAACTCCAAAATAGAAAAATCAGTCCCTCGTAGGGTACCTTTTTGGGAAATAAGGGGAGAATCTAGAAATTTGTCTCGAGGGAATTTTATTTATCCTGCCCTGAGAGTGACATCCTTTCATTTGACTACCGAAGGAAAGAAACACCTCGGAGCTGCCATCGGTTCAGAAAACTTCCGTGAAGAATTCATCACCGATAAAGTCAACACGTGGATCAGCAGCGAAATCGAAACGCTCACAGAAATCGCCAAGATTGCCCCACACGAAGCCTACACCTGCTTCACATCAGGGTACAAGCACAAGCTCAACTTTACCCTAAGGACAATCCCCAACATTAAACAACACCTTCAAAGGCTAGACGAAATCATCACAGCGCGGTTCATCCCAGCCATAACCGGTGGAATCCAGCCAAACGAAACCGAACGTGAGCTGTTCACCTTGCCACCAAGCCTTGGCGGTTTAGGTATACCAAAGTTCAGTGATATTTCAGATCAAGAGTTTTCCAATTCGGAAGCGCTGACCAAACAACTCCAAAATAAGATCGAAAGCCAAGACTATGTCAACGACATCGACAAAGACGAGATCATGAAACTGAAATCATCATTCAAGCGTAATCGAATGCAGAGTTACCGCCAATAGCTTGAGCTCATCAAACAACAGTCGCCAAATGAGATGAAGAAGTTGGTTGAAATCAACAGCGAACCAGGAGCATCCCTTTGTTTATCAACGCTTTCAATCAAAGAAGAAGGATTTCAGTTCGACAAAACATCCTTCTGGGATCTGATAAAAATCCGCTATGGTCACCAGCTGAGTCGCTTACCTACCATCTGTCCATGTGGTTCACCTTTTGATCTGGGACACGCACTCTCGTGCAAGAAAGGCGGTTTCATCATTCAGCGTCATAATTCCATCCGTGACACCACAGCATCCCTCCTGACACAAGTATGCAAGGACGTGAAGGTCGAACCGACATTGACCACCTTGTCAGGGGAGACTTTTGAAACTAAATCGACCAACATCCAAGACCATGCTCGTCTCGACATTGCTGCTAGGGGATTTTGGATTCCTGGCCAGAAGGCATTCTTCGACGTAAGGGTTTTCAACCCAATCGCCAAAAAGTTCAGGAATTCCACTGTCTCCAAAGCATGCGATGCAAACGAAAGGGAGAAAAAGAACGTTTACAATTCAAGAATCATGAAAGTTGAGCACGGCTCCTTTACCCCAATTGTTTTCACCGCAATGGGCGGAATGGGAAGAGAAACGAAACATTTTTACAAAAGACTATCAGAACTTTTATCTGAAAAACGAAACGAGTCCCTTGCTATCACGACAACTTGGGTAAGAAGAAAGATTAACTTTGCCCTCTTGAGTTCGGTTCTCCTGTGCCTCCGCGGCAGCAGAACTCCATGGAGCAAAGATAGTCTTTCTTCTTCGCTCTCATATAGTTCTAGTGATTCTGAACTTTTGTGTTCCTTCTAGATTTTTGACAAAACTTATTTTATTTAACATATCTAATATTTGGCGTGCCGGGACTGCCTCCGTGCAAAAATTGTGTAGTATATATTTAATATTTGACTCTTACTTCTTATGTCCAACACCTTGTATCCGTTCACCACCACCGTGCTCTGTTTTGCCACGTGATAAAACTTCTTGCAGTTCCTACCATGAATAAAACAAGTGAACGTTAGGGCCGAAAAGTTGAGTTGAGGCAGAATTAATTTAGCAACCACTAAGACCTGTGCCGAGAAGATAATCATACACAAAATCTTTAAAAATTAACAGTTGGGCTAACAAGTGGAATTTGTATCTCCTTAAGTAACAGGAGAGAACAGAAAAGAAAAAAGAATTCATATTCCAAAGAACGGCATCAACTATCTTAAAGATAAGAAAACTATTTGAACGTACCTTAGCTGTTAATGATGTTGTACCTGTTGAAAATGACTTGTGACCTCTAAAAGAGAAAAACAATGGATTCAATTGAAATTACTAATGTAATAATCGGTAAAAAATGTGTATAAAATCAGGGAGAAATCAAAGTCCCGGGGGCCCGTTAGTTAAGGAAAATTAGTATCATAAGAAATATAAACTATGAATTAAAATATGTATGAAATTACTCAGGAAGAACATTAATAAAACAACTTACAAAGCGGCCGCCATAGCACGAGCTTCTAAGTCTTTCACAGCTTTCAATTCCTGAAGAAAAGAACAAAATCAAATTGACAGAAAAAAAGACATTTATCATAAAATCACCCTTCTTTACTAAATTAAAGAAGAAGTTGAAAAATCATATGTACAAATTAAGACACTTAATACAAACCTGTTTTTTCTTTAATTCTTTTTCAGTCTGCGATTTATTGTTATCTCGTGTGTACCTAGAAACAATTAAAAAAAGAAACTGAGAGTTCATTTTCTTACAATATTATTATGCAAAAAACATAACTATAATAATTCATATCAACTCTAGACCCACAAATTCGGAAAGAGTATTGTTTCATTACAAGCCGTTTATGATTCTTTAAGGTTTTACGGTTATCAATCTAAACCATTTCAGAGCTTCCCAGATGATTTTAAGGCGGTTCAAGAATTCAAATAACTTTTCTTACTCGAACGAATAAGAGCTACAAGACCTGCAAAATATTTCTATAGGAAATAAAGTTAACACATGTAAAACTAGAGTGAGTACTTTAAATTACATACCATATCAAGTCTTTTCCTTCTTGCCATTTTCCTGTAGGTACCATTACAGAATGACCTTAAAACAAAGAAAATTCTCAAATTTCGTTCTTTAGCTTTTTTTATAAGATATTTTCTGTTCCAATTCCTAGAACAATTTGGTACCCCATCGTTAACCCTAAATCTCAATAAGCTTCTTTTATTCAGTATCCAGTGTTGCAACCTGGCTTGACCAAAACCCCTCATACCAGCTCTTACTGGCAAGACAAAAATCATGTATTGCTCCATTATCATTTTTCTCTTCTTCTTCCGATTGGTCATTGTCTAGTACCTCTGGCAATATAATGTTAGTTCTTAACGGAGGGGACTATATTTATGTTTAAGTAATGTTTTGCAATGTATGTTCGTAGTGTACACGTGCTTTTGATTCAATAAAGAAATAAAATCATGTATGGAAATTTGACGACGTTGTTACAACATCGAGTATTTCATTTTGGTGCCAGCTGAATTTAAATAACAAAAAGGGTATTATTAATTTTCATACCTAGATAGTTTTCACGTTCTTTATCTCCTTTGACGTCATCCCAGTTGAATTGATCTTTACCGCCACGAGTTCCACCGCGAGATGGATGATATATTCCAGCCATGTGTTATTGTTATTGTCTATTATATATTGTTATTGTCTTCAAATTGTATATATTTTCTTGTCTTTCTATTTATTTTTCTGTAAAAATGAAAAGATGATTAGCAACAACCTCAGGATGCATTATCACAAGAAATGAAATATTATTACATATGGACAGGTGGTTGCAATAAAACTGAAACATGCCTTTCGGAATAATATAGGTGTGTGAATTTGTGATATTGTTGAATAATAAGCAGATATTCAATAGGTAAAAGTTGGTTATTGAGATTTATTAACCCGAGGTGATGTAATATTCAACGAGGCGAAGCTGAGTTGAATATTCATCACCGAGGGTTGATAAATCCAATAACCAACGTAAACCTATTGAATATATGTTTTATTATATGCCCAAAGATGAAAACAAGTTATAAGTTTCTATTTTGTAAAGAGATTCACACAAAACTCTTACACAAATCGAACATTCGAATGTTTTTTTTCTTTTTAACTGCTTTTTAATGACTTAAGTCATTCAATTGTTCACGAAATTCACAATTGAACTCTTTTATTGTCTCTCTTTAATTGCAACAAAATAAAAGTGACAAAAAATCAAGTTTCGAAAAAAGGTTTGAAAAAAAAAATTCTACTGTGGTATAATACCGTGGTATATCAGGAATTATTCAATGGCTGTTTTTGCCTACGGGTATATAATAATGGTAATTAAATAGAGGTATGGTAAACAAGTACCTGTTTTTAGTGTTATATTGTATATGGAATTATAAAATTAACTAAGATCTAAGAATAATCTCAAAATAGAAAATTTATATATAAAAAAAACTTTGGAAGAGCAGAAAATAATTACATCTTTACAATTCAATTTCTCAAACTTCAATATGGTGTGTGGGTAAAAAGATCATATTCAGCAGAATAAAAACATCATTAATCCTTGTATAATAATATAATCCCTTTAAATTCTCTCATTCTAAAAAATATATTACAGAAAAATACAATTTTGAAAATAACAGTAGAAAATTAATAACGGTTGTAGAACAAAATATAAAAGAATGAAATCAGAAAAATTTAAATCTTGAAATTGTAACTGTGTACCGGTATTAGCTGCTCGTGTAACTCAAGTGACGTCCCAATGGGCGATTCCACTTTATATCCAAACAGGGGGTAGACAAACATTTCCAGAGGGTAATCATAGAAGATTTTCCAGGGGGTCTAAAAAAGTATTTTTTTCATTTTTCCAGGGGGTAAAAGGTTATTTTAAAATTTCCAGGGGGCAAAAGACTGATTTCAGTTCGACCCTCACTTTTAAGATATGAAAAGAGTTTTTCCAAGGGTTCTTTTGCAACTTTTGACATTTTCCAGGGGGTATTCACACATTTCTAAAAATCTTTCTTTACCTTGAAAGGCTCGTCCACCCCCATGTATGGAAATTTTATGGAGCAGCCCATTATGCCATAAGTTTGGTGCAAAACGCTGGAAGTTCTTAAGGATGATCAAGAGAAGGGTATTAGGATGTAGATTTCAGAAATCACTGTTAATAAAATTAATTGTTGCCTTTTTTGAGAATTAATGTCGGAAAACAGCTTTATGACGCTATGTCCAAAACTTAAAATTTGAATATGTGAAATTTTTTTTACTTCCGTAGCTTATATTCATTCTAATAATTAGATAATATTGGGAATATTTCTTGCATCTTCTGTGTTTGGGTGTGGTTCTTGGTCAGTTATATCAGCATCAAGTTCCCGTTCAGCTTGTAGTCTCTTATAATCCGTATCGAAGAACATTATAAATAAAATCCCAATACTTGATGCTAAAACTGTCACTACTATTGCGTAAGTTGAAAAATTTAAAGGGTCAATGTCATGTTCAGCTTTGCACGTTGAATCTGCTAGATCAGCTGCTGACAGTTTTGGTGAAGCCTCGAGACCAATGAAAAATAAGATGGCTCCAATTACTTGTCTGTAAGAAATGAATTATATTATAATTATACAGGTGAAACCATTTCAAAAAGGAAAAAATCAATTCGCTGTTCACAGTATCAGAAAGTAATAGATTTTATTCTCCCAAAGACATCTTGACATCTTAAACATTAAGCTTCTGGTTATTATTTTAAGAAGCTTAAATTTTATAGAATCACTAGCTGTGGAAAATTCTATAACCATACAGAAGAGGCCAGAACAAGCTGGATGCTGATTGAACCTACCTGATGACGAAAGTTAGCCAAATGAGAGAAAACATAGACATTAATGGAAAAGCTAAGCGAAAAAATGAGCGATCGAACGAACGAGCGAACGTGTAAACGAATGAAAGAGCGAGCGAAAGAATAGAGCAAAAATACATGAATGAAATATTGAGTAAGACTTGAGAAATTGAAGAAAATTCGTTTTGCGGGCACGGCAATTGGCTGCTCCAGCAATTTTTTAAAAATATTGGGAATTAATTGCTATCAACAATATTTTATGTTGAAAAAACTAGAAATACAAGGAAAAATCTGCAACAACGATGATTTCCGGAGTATTTCCGGCATTATCGACCGGGAAAGAATTTTTCTCAAAAATCGGACTCAGCCATATTTTGGGCATTGCTAATACGCATCTTTGTGCAAAAAAACAGAAAAAACTAATGATGAAATCTCAAGAAAATGCCTAAAAACCGTTTTTTCCGGCATATTTCTGGCCGTTTTTCGAAAATCGGGCTCCGTCACATTTTAGGTATTGACGTTTTGCATCAGTGTGCAAAATTTCATGAAAAAATATAAAGTACAGCTTGAGAAATTCAAGTAATACCGTTTTTCCGGCGAAAATCGGCTGTTCCGGCGATTTTTAGTAAGTTCCGGCTTCAAAAATCAGTTTTATTGACAATTGAACCATGCTTTATGGTGGGCATTGCTATTAATATTGTTTTTGTGTGAAAAAACAACGAAATAAGGAAAAAGTCCGATGAAAATCTGCAAAAACGGCGATTTCCAGCATATTTCCGGCATTTTTGGCCGGACAAGAATTTTCCTCAAAAATTGGACTCGACCATGTTTTGGGCATTGCTAATACGCATCTTTGTGCAAAAAATCAGAAAAAACTAATGATGAAATCTCGAGAAAATGCAAAAAAAAAAAGTTTTTCCGGCATATTTCCGGCATTTTCGGCCGGAAAAATGTTTTTTTAGAAAATCGGGCTCCGTCATATTTTGGGCATTGCCATTTTGCATATTTGTGCCAAAAATCAGAAAAAACTAATGAGCCAATCTCGAGAAAAGCTGGTAACAGACAAACGGACGGACGGACGGTTAATTTATAGGACCTCCAGGTAGGTCCAAAAAATAAATTCAAGTCAAGAACATCTGGTTGTTTGGCTTGCCCAGCTAACATCCCACATTGAATGATCCCATAATGTGAGTTATGCCGAATATGCATAATTCTGACACACAGAGTTTGAAAACAAGTTAGCTCATTATGCAAAATCCTTTTCAGAAAAAATTGACAATTGCGAAAGGATACCCAAAAAAGATTCAAATTACCCAATCATCCATTGAATACCAGAGGATGTTGCTTCATCAACAGGATATGTACATTCCACACCTAATTCAAGAAATACCGGTAACACACCAAGTCCAGTCAATCCGTATAATGTGAATGCTATGTAATTGAATGCAACCATATCTCTTAAGTTCACTGCCTGAAAAATTCACGAACACAAAAGATACAGGACAACCATCAGATTTTTATTTTTAATCGAAATAATAATACAATTATGTAAAATTCAGCAAAGTTTCAATAGAAACCTTGTCCCTTTAGATTCTTTGCAAAAGGAAAATCAATGTTGAAAAACACTGATGATGTACAAGGTTTTTGGTTTGATCTAGCCAGGTTATACTAGAGACATAGAAATGTTTCTTGAAGCAGCTTGAAGTCTCGTGTTAAGCAACTAAAGGGAAGTATCAAGGGTGTGTAGCGAAATGTAGAAAAAGGAGTGGTCCTATCTTTCGGTAGACAGGTAAGGAAATGGTCGCTAACTTACTATCTTTTCGTTTAATGGACACTTTAAAGGAAGGTAATATTTCTTGTACTGGCAAGTCAACCAATTAACTTACCATATAGACCGATGATAGAGAAATAACTTACAATCAAGCACAGTGAGCCACTAAAACCAAACAATATACCAAGAATCTTTGATATATCAATGTACTTTCTTGTATTGTCAACATAATAACCTGATAGTCCAGCGCCTACAAATCCTCCAACAATAACTAAAGCCCCAAGAATACCAGCTGTTGTCTAAAGAAAAAATATCATGTCAGAAAGGATTTTTAAACAATTTCCTTGTTTAAAGAACTTTCAATAGGGGGTATTGAAAAAAAATTGGAAATATGGCCATGATGGGGTGGTTTTGCAATGTCCAGGGGGTTGATTTGGTTCTTATATAGGGGTAAGATACCTTTGATTCTTCTTTCAATTTATTTAGACTTTGGGTCTCGTAAGTGAAACTTACATCTGAATATCCTTGAGGACAGATCAACTGTTGAACTATGGTCGAGATGCTGCTGAATGCTGCAATACCCATACCAGATGTCAAAGCCAACAGCATGAACTTCTTCTGCTTCAAAATCTAAAGAAAAAATAGTTCAAAACAGTAATTAAAAAAAAAAATGTCAAAAAGTTTTTAGATTTTATGTGGAAAATAAGACTAGACCATTTGCTGCAGTTTGCTGATCAAATTAAATGGAAAGAAGTTTCCTGAAAAACGAAGTTCAAGGAAACAGTCCAGAAAGTTTATCTGAATTATGTTGTATGTTGTTTATATTTTTTTTTAAAGAGAAATGATTTACTGTTTTGATTCCAACAAAAAAGGAGACAGGTTCGATCAGAGCAGATGGCGATGGTGGTGTAGGTGGCTTACTTGACCAAATGCCAAATATAGCTAACAATGCTGTTATCACTGCTGGTGCACCAGTCACAATAAGCTGAAATAGTGAAGTAGATTTTCCAAGATTATTTATAAAAATAAATAAAGACATTGATGAGAAAATCCTTATTGAAAGCTATAATATAGCCTGAACCCTGTCATCAGTTTAGAGGGGTATTTTCTTTGAAAAAAAAACAATTTTCATACCAATAGACCAATATCATCTTCTTTAGAAACTATCCCAGCTGCTATGCCATTGGCAACGAGTACTCCAAGTGGATTAGCTGTAGAGTAAGTCAAAATTCTATATGTTGTTATAAATTCAGAATGAGTGGGTCTTCCTTGTATCGGTACCCTAACCCCCATACCATTTTCAATTGTTGTAGGTTGTTTTTAAGTCCATCCCTATTGTTTCCTTTTTAGAAAATCTAGTCGATGAAGACCCAATATGTGTTGTCTATTTTTCTTGATCTTTTAAATGAAGCATAATCATAAAAATGGCCTAGAAGTTAATGCTGTTTTGTTTGGTAGTACTTTGACACACGAGAACCTATATTATGTATTGATTGTAAATCTACCGGAATGAATACTAATAACCTCTCACCCATGGTGGCAATAGTGTTGGCTATTGTTCTTTCATGATCACCAAACCAAAGAGCGGCAATCTTTGTGGGCATTGATAAAACAAAAGGTTGGACGCAAGCAGAGAGGATTTGTGCAACCAAAACAATGGTGAATCTTAGATGACCATGAAAAGAATAGGCCCCAACAACACGTAATACACCACCAAGTGCATTCACAATGCAACCTAATATGACCTAAAAATCAATTTGAAAGAAGACTTTGACTACTTAATAGTACTGAATAATAAACAATCTCAAAACTTGAAATTATCAAACAAAATAATAGAAAATGGGAAAATATTGGAAAACTAAGGTACAACATAATTAACATACTGAAAATCGAAATCCATATGTTTCAATAGTCCACCAAGAGAGTCCGCCCATCGGCAGTGAAGCGATGAAATATACAAGTGAGAAGTAATTCACTGACTTCTCAGAAATTTCAAAATAAGATGCTGCAAAGTTTGTCACAGGAGCAAATGTTATCCATATCTAGATGAGAGTCGAAAAAAGAAGTGAAGATTAAATTCTATTGGCTTTCTATAAATATACATCTGGGCTGTTTAAAATGTGACCAAAAATCTAGCTATTCAAAAGACAATTAATACCACTATGTTTAAACTCCATTTTTCAGAAGAAAAAAAACAGATAAATTTTTATGCTTAAAAATTGCAAATTACTGGCAAAGAGACTGGCAATTTGCTTCTATGGATGTCAGTAAACAGTCTTGTTCGTAATTTTCAAGCATTTCTTACCATAGCGTTGGTTACATTAAACAATGCAACTACAGCCAAAACAAACCACCTTCTTGTGTACAGCTTATAAACATGATGTCCAGATTTATTGATTAATGGAGTTTTCTCACTATCTGGATTTCTCATCTTTGATTAATTTAAAAATGTTTCCACAACACTCAGCAACATCAATGGCAACTTATTAATTAATCTGTCATGGAGTTTTTTACTATTGTTGATTTATTATCATATTGAGTAACAATCACATGAAAAAAATAAGGGAACTAAATAAAATAAAAATCTTAACCTAATTTGTTATATTATAGGGGAGCTTTCTAAAATAGCTCCTAAAATAACACAACTTTGGACATACATGAAATTTTCTGTAAGTTCCCAACTTTTATTAACTTCAAAATGAAATGATTTAAAAAGATTATGTAATATTTTTTGTCACTAATTTTTGGAGACAAACTGGTATCATGAATGGCAATCCAGTGTGGAAATAATACAAAGTCCATATTCGAATTGTTATTTGTTAAAACTGAGGTCTATGCCAAAAAAAGTTCTGCTTGCGGAACAACAATATTGCGGGGGGGGGGCTGTAAGCCAGCGCCCCAAACGGGTCCAAGGCTTAGCCCTGGTGCTGGTGGGGGTTCAGGGGGCGAAGTCCCCAAAAGCCTTGGGATATTTGATTTTCTCACCCCTAATAGTTGCTCAAGGGAGAGCGAGGTGGATGCGTTTAACCTGGCATCATGAAATCGGGCGTAAGAATGGGGGTGCTTCTCTTGTCTTGAAAAGCTTTATAAATCACGCCAATATCTTGCTTTATATCCGCTCCTTACGCCAACACGCCAAAAGTAATTACTGCCTCACTCCAAATATATTTGGCGTACTGTGCACCATTTCCAGCCTGGATGTGAATAGGTTTATAGAAACCACCCATTAAAAATAATCTTACAGGACATTTTTCCTGAAAAAATATTATGAAATATACTGAAAAAGGAGTTATTTTTCAGAAATTGATCTTTTTCAGAAATTGATCTTTTTGCTAGCTAATTGCAGACAGTTTCAATAGAATGGATCAAAAGTTGAATCAATTGATTGGTAAAGCAAATACAGTCAATCAAGGTTAATTTCATAAGTGAGGGGAAACTAGCATCCCCTCGCACCACCAACCAGACGTTTTCCTTTGCAGTTAGTGTAGAGGGGGGGGGTGCCCAGTGCATGAACGCCAAACTCATTTTTCACTTTTCTCACTTACTTTTGGTTTTTACATAATCCTTTTAGACCATCTCGTAGATGAGCTTGAAGTCCTTCTTTCAGTTTGTTTTCACTTTATTTGAAAGCTTCTTCTTGGAATAATAAGTCGTTAAAGCAAGCGCTATTGGGACCCAGTTCGCGAACGAAGAACCAGTGAACGATCTTTCGAAAGAAAAAAATAGAGCTTCACTCGCAGGTACCGTCAACTGCTCTAACTTGGGACTATCTGACAAAACATGGGACGGCAATTCGGCCACCATTTCACCGAACCTCCAAAGTCATTTGATTTGAGTTAAGGAACGGCGTATTTAAAAATACACAATTTCTCTTTCGATTTTACAGTAAGTGAAAATACAGACCAGATATGCAACAGTCCCGGATGTTTTGACCAATCGTCCCAAGTGAGAGCAGTTGACAGTAATACTTTAACTCTCCTCTGAGATGATACAGGGGTATTTGAACTTTTCAAAACCACACGCTTTTTCACTAAAAAAGCGTCTTTTTTTTACGAATTTTAGCATTTTACTAACCTGTTTATTTTTTTAAATATTTTCTTGTCGTCCATTTTTTGTTTTCTTTTTCAAGTTTTGCTCATTGAAAATGGCGGCAATGTAGGGTCTTCTTTTTTAATTGAGATCGCCAGCTTTGGAATGTTTTGACGTTGCAATGTCTTCATTTTGGTATGGTTTTGGATCATTCGCGGACTGGACCCTTTTTTAAATCAACTACTGCTGATATGTTTCTATTGATTTTGAATTAATGAACTAACCTGTTTCAATGAAATTTTGTGTGATGGATAATAACAGGTTTTTAAAAAAGGAAAGTCATTTTTAGAACTCTTCTTGCGCAAATCTTCTTACAAAAAATATTTCCTCTTGCGATAAGCCATGTTTACAAAAATCGCGAACTCCTGCGCGGGTGAAAAACTTCAATCTGTCAATCATTTTCTCAAGCGAAGAGTACGCGAAGCGATTCTAGCTTTACGATAGTGCCGCGGGTCATCAATGGAAGTATTCAATTATCATTATTTATTTAAAAAAAAAAAAAAAGAAAAGTTGTAACTTTTATTTTTACTTGTAATATTTTTTAGGATAGACCGAGATTTTTTAGTGATTAAAAGAGACATAAAAAAAATAAAAAAAAAACCTATAAGTCCTGATGTTTATTTACGGAAGGCCCGCAATCGGAACGCTCTTCATTTAAGTGTACTCTTTGACGACATATATTATCTTTACTAGAATAGGAGCAAGGTGTCATGTAATACATAATAATTGTAATATACATCGTCTATTTATATTCTTATCATGTAATATATAATATAATGTAATATACGTCGTCTATATGTATCGTTACACAAAGTCCTGGCCCCGCAATCAAGCCAAGTGCCAGTGTAAAGTAATAGAAACTAGGCTTGATTACGTAACGTTTCAAAATGAGCACGCTCGTACACAGACCTCTTTTATATTTTCGTGTGCTTTGGAAAATCAAAACATCTCGTTACTTTTTATGATGCTGTTACTACTGTTGTCATTTATGACGTTGTGCATATTGCAATAAAATATGTTTTGTTATAAGAAGCAATTATTGTTATTTGGTTCAATTGGTTCAATGTATCAAATCTCTCAGTTTAGTTGACACTTTGGTATCTTCGTTGCGTCACAGCGAAAGGTTTGTTTTTATTTTAGTTTGTATCTTTGAAAGACCCCATCGGCTTTAGGCTGGGCTGTCGGCTTTAGGACCTCTCACGGTAGTCTGCTCGCACTCTACTGTACCATGTTTTGATTTAGCTTTGTATTTTAATGACCAGCCAAGTCATTCATTTGAGGGCTATCCCTATGTAGAGTCAAGTTACCAGTGTACCAGTGCCGATTGTCTATATGATAAAAAAGAGACGCTTGTCTTGGTTTGGGCATGTGTAGCAAGACTGCCCCTGAGGCGAGGAAAGTCTAGCTAAAATATGTTTGAAAAATTAATTCCAAGGCACACGAAGAAGAGGTAGACCTGCAAAAAGATGGCAAGATAAAATCAGGGAAGACACAGGTCTTCCATTAGCAATGGCCGAATGATACGCAAGTGATAGAACCAGATGGCGAGAGAAAGTTCACAAGTGGGCGAAGCCTCAACCAGAGGTGTGCTGATAAGTCAAGTAAGTCAATCTCAATTAAAAAAGAAGACACTACATTCCTTCCATTTTCGATGAGCAAAAATTGAAAAAGAAAACAAAAAATGGACGACAAGAAAATATTTACAAAAATAAACAGGTAAGTAAAACGCTAAAGTTCATATAAAACAGACGCTTTTTTAGTGAAAAACAGTGAGGCTGGAACATCGATTTTTGAGGATTACGATTTTACCAGCTTTTTAGTGATTTTTGCCTCGCTAACCCAAATCTCGCAACCTCTTTATCTTAAAGGATGATCGAAATTAGAGTTTTTCAGCGTTCCGAAAAAAATGCAAAGCAGAAATTTTTTCATCTTCACAGGATCGATTGTCAACAACAAAATACATCTTTTGGTCTTTGGGTTTGTTTCTGACGTTTTTTCTTCAAAGAATATCGATCACTTTCTTTTCCCTTGAGTGCGCGAGAAAAAAATGATTAGCTCGCATTCTCGCGCGGGCGAATAAAGATGAGGCGGCAATCTGCACTGAGGGTGCTACTTAGTTTCCGCCCTATTTTGCGCCCACCATAGAATGGGTCCAAATACGGGGGTATTCCAAATGATAAACGATGTCGTTCTGTAAGTGTTTTATTTCTGATAGATACAAAATAGTATATTGAATACTATTAACTTATTTATTTAAATATTTTTTGAGCCCAAATTTAATATCTGGTTAAATAAAAAAAACAAATGACAGCAGTTCTGTTTTTCCCTCAAACCCCCGGGAAAAGTTTTTTTACCGACTTAGCTATTTTACAAATTTCGGAAAAGAACTCCCATAGGAATTCCGATTCATAACCCGATTGGTTCATTTCAGAACGGCTTCAAGAAAGTCATAATGGCAGATAATTTTAAAAGTTTCTCTGAGTAAATGTGTGTAATTTATTGATGTTGATGGCTTGTTGATTCTTTAAAGAAAAAAGATAACAGGTATAGCTTTTTCTAATCCTGGAATATCGAGGTTCCAGCTACACTGAAAAAGCGCGTGGTTTTGAAAAGTTCAAATACCCCTGTATCATCTCGGAGGAGAGTTAAAGTATTACCGTAGAGTCGTTTAATATCGACATACGTCTTGCAATCTCGACATAGCTGTAGGCTGGTCTTGGAAATAAAAAATCAAACATAAAAAATACATACCAAAGTTATCAATCAATCACTAAATTGTTCTCTCTCGCTATCCACGTCACAGATTAATATAATATGAGAAATTTGAACTGTTATTACTTATATTTGAAAAGAACACTTTAACGATGTAGTAATCGCTAAAAAACTAATTAGCATGCTTTCAACGAAGATGCCCAAATCACAACAACATTTTGCATGCGAGGAATTTTTTATTAGACCTTTTTACCTGAACCGAAAATAATTAAAAGAACCCGGTTTCCTTATGAATTTGAAAAGGGACCGGGTGTGCTAGTTGCGACGCCTAGAAGTTTAACGCGGCCTCCTAGCGCCTAGAGCATGTGCTTGCAATAAATAATAAGGAAATGGAAACCAGGTCGACTAAGCGCGCGAAGTATTTTTATCACGTGACTTGAAGCGTAATAAAGTTGTAAAATTTTAATGATGGACACAAGAAAGTTACAAGGAAGTTTGCATGCGTTTCGTGTGTTGTGTAAAACTGCTTATAATTTGGCTGTTTTTTTAATTGAAGGGATTGCAATGTTTACTGAACTTCTAGTTTGATGGATGAACTTGTTCGATAAGAATGATACCAAGAATTTCATTCAAGGTTTGTTTTGATTATTTTACAGATCCGGTGTCGAGATTGCAAGACGTATGTCGAGATTAGACGATCCTGCGGTACCTGAGAGTGGAGCTCTAATTTTTTCTTTCGAAAGATTGTTCACGCACTGGTTCCTCGTCTGCGAACTGGGTCCGAATGGCACTTGCTTTAACGACTTATCATTCCAAGAAGAAACTTTCAAATAAAGTGAAAACAAACTGAAAGAAGGACTTCAAGCTCATCTACAAGATGGTCTAAAAGGATTTATGTAAAAACCAAAAGTATATAAGTGAGAAAAGTGAAGTGAGAAAAGTGAAAATAGAGTTCGGTGTTTGTGCACTGGGCACCCCCCCTCTATGCATGTTATTAGCCTCCACTGATGCAAGTTTTACCCGATATCACGGTATCTTTTTTTGAAAAAAGAAGACATTGCATTGTTTTAACTTTTATTTTTTTCGAAGAAAATAGCTCGGAAAAGGTTGAAATGAGTCAAAAAGGTGGTAGGACCCATTTCAAGGGGTCTCTGGAAATGGAGGAACAAAAAGTAAATAATAAGTTTTTCTGAAAGGAGAAACCCCGAATGAAAAGAAAATCCATTTCGGCAGAAGCAAAAAAGTGAAAAAACTACATGGAAATTAATGAACTAGAATTAGTGAATGTAATTTTTGAATTTCTCATCCTTTTTCTGATAAAAAAGTTTCAGCTTTCAACTGTGTTTTCCTCCATTTCCAGAAATATTTGTTAGTCAATAGTTGAAACTTTTTTCTTCCCTGTAACATACAGATTTTGAAATATTGCAAAAATGTTCGGCACTTTACCAGTTTGCGGTCTAGCCCGTGTCCACAGTGTTATATACCGCTAAAAAGCTAAGATCACGGGCTTTCTTTTAATAAAAACCGGAACACTTTAGCATATAGAAAAAAGGTTAGAATGGTTCAAAGTTCACGGAAAAATGAAACGACAAAAGTTGAGTTGACTTCTGGAGTTGGTGTTCAACATTTTTTAATTCAAATTTTTCACTTACATTTAACTTTTTTGAAAATCCTTTTCGACCAACCTTTTAGACAACTTTTAACGTGCTCTTCGTGTTTGTTTTGATTTTTGTTTGGAGTGAGTGATCTTCTTATAGAATAAAAAGCTTTCGAAGGGAGCGGTACTAGTGCCCAGTTCTCAACCGAAGTACCAGTCTGCAACTGATTGCTTAAAAGAGAAAATCAGTGCTCTAATTGCAGGTTAGGTAATATAAATTGATCATGATGATAAAAAAACTCTTTCCCGTATTAAATTTCTTTTCACTCGTTCTCTTGTTTGAATGAATGAGTTTTTGAATGTTGCAAAAATAATCTCAAACTCTTGATTTTGAAAGTCTTCCTTCAATTTATTTTTAGAATAATGTTAAACAAAATAAAATATAAATAAAAAGTTGGCTGGCTGATAAGTTGTTGCTGCCAACATGAAGGTAAGACTTTTGTATCAATGGTATTAACCAAACACTAGGTCCAAACACTATCAAGCTATTACCAGAAACTGTCCATAAAATCCTGCAGAATTCTCTCTATGGAAAGCTTTAAAAAAACTTACTGATTAATTACAAATTAACGATCCTTCATATTCTTAAATTTTTGAATTTTCTAGCGTGTTTTCACAATACCAGAGCGAGTCCATGGTAGTGACCGTGTGACAATGGCCTGGCAAAACCAACAGGGAAATTTTTTGGCAGTTACAGGGTAAACAATTGCTTTAAATTTACCAGTCAGATACCTTTATAACAATCATAGCCAATTTTGTGCAATGAATGTTCACAAGATCTAATGCTTTAGAAAGATAGGGGAATAGACGATGTCTTCAATTTAGTAGCAAACCCCTAATTTAAGATTTAAGTGAAATTTTTTAACTAAGCAATTGTACAATACCAATACAACTGTTCTACCAAGTGAGTGGCACATCCCCGTGCGCAGATTTGTTATTAATAAAGTTAATGCTACTTTCTATTTATTTTAGAGTCAGTCGCCTAGTAACGATATATGACCGCCATGGTGAATTAAAAGATGAAGTCATCTTACCAGGGTATGTTTTGGAATGATTTATTTGCTTATCAATCACTTTTCTGGTATATATTTTTACTGAGTGATAAGAAATTTTAAATTCCTTCCAGTATTTTGTTTTGATCTATCTTTACCTTTAGAGTTTGCACAGGAATTTCATGGGATAAAGATGGAGATACATTGGCTATTGGGAATGAAAAGACAGGTTATTATTTTGACAATTCATACTCAAAATCTCATATGTTGTGTTAAATAATTTTATCAACCACTATAATATTTAGAATCACTTTTGAATTATTTAAGTTGAATCAAAGCTACAACACACAGATTTGATATTAAGACAAACTGTCTATTTATTGATATAAAGTCCAAAAATTTTCTTCTGTATACTTGAATCATAATAAATATTTGTTTATCTCAAGGAATGATTTATTTATGGGATGCAAATACAATGAAGACTACACAACTAGAGTCTGGTTTAAGGTGAACTTTTTATACTTTGTTAACATTATAAGTCTTTTTGAAAGCCTTTCCCTAGGTTTTCCTATTGACTGACTTTTTTATATGAATTTTAAGTTTATGGCTTTTTATTCTCAAACAATTAAGGCAAGTCTTTTTGAAAGCCTTTCCCTAGGTTTTCCTATTGACTGAATTTTTTATATGAATTTTAAGTTTATGGCTTTTTATTCTTAAACAATTAAAAGGCAAGTTTTTTTGAAAGCCTTTCCCTATTGACTGACTTTTGGATATGAATTTTTTAAGTTTATGTCTCCATCACTGAACATAATGTTTAAAGCTGAATAACCATATAACTGAATGACAATTACAAAAACTCCTTTTCAACAAGAAACACTTTCTCTCCTGTTGTAGTAGACCCTCCCTGGTGCCACACCTCAACATTCCCTTCAAAAAAGCACTAAATGATACTTTGGTCTGGTTTAAAAGTGTCCTTTAATAGTGTTCTGATGATGTTTTGTCAGTATAAAACACTGTGTGCTCTTTTACGTTTTGCTAGTTATTAAATAGTAAGTTTCTTGATTTTTTGGTTTAAGAATATACTATTCAAGTTTTTTCTATTCATTTTTAGTGACAAGAAGGGAAGAGAGTAAGCAGATAATTCCAATTGTTGCAAGTTATTTCATACTTTCAAGTCCTATTCTTGCTTATAGTTTGATATGAAACCAAAGCTGACTTAATAGTTCTATATAGTTGAGATATATATCGGCTAGAGTTATGCTTGTGTTTTTTTATTGTAATATTTGATTAATTATTGTATACTTTATTTCTTTTTAGCGGCAAAATTATACCAGGTGAAACAAATGGGTAGGAGAATGAAAGATTAGTATTTCAGCCTTGTTTTTGTAAGATTATATAAATTAGTAAGTGCTTTCAGTTTACAAGCTTAACAACTTTATCATTAGTTTCTTTTAAGTCTTTTTAGGAATATAGTAATGATTTCTACATTGTACCTTTTTCTAAAAAGTCAAAAAATTATAATTTTTTTGTAGAGATTCAATATCATTTCTCCTATGGTCAAAAAACTCACAAATACTGGCAGTTGGTAAGATTTATTAAAGGTCATACTTTTTAATTTCTCGTAACCCCTTTTTCTAAACGAATTGGAATTTCTTATACATGTCTTGTATTTCACACTGCGTAACCCCTATTTCACACTGCATAGTTTAATCAGTGTTGGGAAATGGTTTTTTGTTCTATGAGTATAATCTTTTAAAGAATAGTGGTTTTCTTTCAGGGACAAACAAAGGAAATCTTCTGCTTTACAACCACCAAACACAAAGGTAAGAAAATCAAATGAGTTCTTAGTAACTTTTCTTGCTCGATTTTTTCTTTATGTGAACATGGTATTGTCAACTTACTCATTCCATATATCCATGTATTGCATTATGAAAACTTGATAGATGTTGATACCCAAATGGCTGCATAAAGGTTGTTTAGGTGTCTATAAGTGCGCACTGTGATCGCTTCTTACGGATCTGTTCATTTTTGCTTGGAGAGAAGATTAAGTAAAAAAGTCAATCGAAAGATATAATGGAAAGTTTATCACTAATTGACTTTAAAAACCACCATAAAACAACAAAAAGAGCCTTTTTTAAGTCGACCAGGGCAAAATTTTAAACTGTAATTTTTGACTGAATAAATATTTTTGGAATTTTGTTCCCATTTATGACATTCTAAGATTGAAGGATCTCTGATATAAAAATAAAGATCATAGCATTATTCTATAAGAAGTTGATTTTCTTCTTCTTCATTTTTCATTTACATTTTTCTATTTCTAAAAGATTTTTCTTTTTTGATAATATTCCACTCTGGATTATCTTTTAAACAAACTCAAAACCGTTTTCGAATTCAAATTCTATCAAAAGTTACAGCCTTTTTTGTCTCCGCTGCAAATTATATTGAGACAGACTTTAATGAGAAATTAGCACACTGCTGATATAAGTTAAATACTTATGCTTGATTGAACCAATGGAATAGCCTAACATTTTTATTTAATAATTATTCAGAAAAATACCTGTGCTTGGGAAACATGCTCGAAAAATCTCATGTGGATGTTGGAACTCTGAGGTATATAAACTTTTGTTTCTTTACTATGATAATTTGATTTATTCATTTCATTCTTGCCAATCAACAAAATTGAACTTTCTTTTCAATTTAATTATTTCTTTTCTTATTTAGAACCTTATAGCGTTAGCGGGTGAAGATAGATTGCTGTCCATCAGTAACAGTGAAGGGGACACAGTCAAGCAGGTAAATCTCAATTTACTTTTTGAATTAGAGGAAGAATCGAATTGCAAGTCAAGCAGTCAGTTTGCTTTTTAGGAAATCTATATACTTCCTTTGGGGTTTTAGATTAGAGGTTTCACTTTCTTTGATTGCTTTCTTATCTGTAGACAGTCACAAGATTGGAACCAAACCAAGTCCAATTCTCTGTTATGAAGACGGACGAAAGAAGTGTTGGAGAAACTACAGTAAGAAAGAATCATTCACTTTTAAAGTAGAAAAAAAAATCTGCTAATTGTCTAGCCTGGATATCCAAGCTCAAAATTTTAGAAAAAACAAAATTTACCTCATACAGACAAAGTTCTAAAATTATAGAGCTTGGTCTCCCTAGTGAATGAAAGTGCAAACCCATGTTTCCAAAACTTTCCTACCCAACCCAGGGCAGCAAAACATAAATTAATAAAAAGCAGTCTTACAAGATCTAAATCCTGGCTACTAATTGTCTTGCTCTTAAATGTAAACTGATCGTTCAGCAAATTCCTTATATAAGTGAAAAAGACATTATACTTCGTAATATTTTTGACTTGTTAAAGGTTTTAAAGGTGATTAAATAAATATTATTCATTTATTTTTCAATAGTTGAGCTTGACAGTCGGTCAGAAAACGTTATTTTTATACAATCTGAATGAGCCAGATAATCCTATTGAGCTGGCTTTCCAACCACGATATGGAACGATTGTCACTTATAAATGGTTTGGAGATGGCTATATAATGATTGGTTTCTCAACTGGATATCTGGTCGTTATTTCCACTCACCTTAAAGAGATTGGACAGGTAATAGGAAGTGTAATTTGTACTAGTAATAACATGGTTTAGAGGGTGATTTGGGATTAATAACCCCGAGGTTCATTGAAAACATTTGAAAATAGCCCGAACGTAGTGAGAATTGAAGAAAAAGAATTGAAGAACACTCAATCGCTATTCTTTTACATTCGAAACTATAAAAAAACATTCGACTGACACTCTTATTTTGATTGGCTTAAAAATTTCAACCAATAGAAATTGTTGTTTACATCAGGGCGATTACAAAAAAGCGGGGCTATTACGGATTTATCGCCCCGCTCGTCCTTTACAAATCTAAGCTAAATGTAATCAACCATATAATTATCTTCGTTAAAGCCGAAACTGTACCTCATAACAATAGTCGAATATGTGTTCCCAATGCGTACACTTCGTACAAGAATTTGCCATCTCTTCCAAAATGATCTTGAATTAACAAAGCGCTACTTTTTCAAAAATGGACATACTGCACCACGGACAGCGACATGCTAATAGAAGACCCGGTGATTGGCCAATAAAAGTAAATTCTTTAATCTAAATCAAAGTTCTATTACGATACTGGTGGTATATACAATTCAATTGTCTTTCTGTTTGTAGGAACTTTTCCAGACAAGGGATCACAAAGATGAATTGACAGATATTGATATTTCTTTGTCTCTCAAAATGGCTGCTTCGTGTGGCGATGGCTGGTAAGTTTAGACTTATTCCTAGCTTTTATTGTTTCATTTCAAATTCTTTCTTTATATTTTTCGTTGATTTTAACTTATTTTTATTTTATTTTTATTTTATTTTTATTTTTTCAGCATCAAACTTCATGATTTGAATGATTTAAAAGAGATCCAAGCTATAATTAATGTAGAAGATATTGGTCGGGGTAAGTTACTTTTCATTTTTTTCTTTTTTAAATAGATCCAAATTGATCGGGTCAATTGAAATAGTTTCCTATCGATAAATTTGATAGAAAACTAAAAGTCTCGGGCATTTAAACTCACGGGCATTTAAACTCACATTAAAAAGAGGCATGATACTACTGTTTTCAGTTATACTTGGAATAAGACAAATTTTTAACTTACAACCCTTCTGAAACTTTTTTATTACAGCCAAACTGGACAAAGTACAATGGACTGAAGACGGTCAACTCTTAGCTGTAACTACAACTCAAGGAGCTGTCCATGTCTATTTAACCAAACTACCTATTCTTGGTGCTTCGTATGAAACTAAAGTTGCTTATCTGACCTCGCTACGAGAAATTACAATCACAGATGAAGTAGCAAATACATCTCCTATCAAGATCCCAACACAAGTTGAACCAAATTTCATTGCTTTGTATCAAGATAATCTGGCATGTGGCATGAATAATCGTGTTTGGTTTTGCAAACTTGCAGAATTCAGTATGTGCTTTAAGATTTATACCTCATGATTAAGTGTTGTGAGCCCAGGGGGGCACTTAGGCAAAATTGGGTACGGGACGTGTCGCTGGTCAGGGTCACTTTGTTAGGCTCTTAAGATTAAGGGTCCCAAATCTACTAATTTTCAAGATGTGTATCTGGCAGGGTCCACTTTTGGTTATTTGGACAATTTTTCAGGTTAAAAAATCTTTCAGTTTTTCGTCTACTTTTAGTCATTTTTGCCACTTGTTAGGGTGGAAATTCCAACAGGGTCACCACTTTACCAAAAATTCATATCTGACAGGGTCAACTTTTCTAAATCCAGCGGCACGTCCCCGTCTGCCGTCAAGGTCAGTGCCCGCCTAGCCTGTTAGACGAAAACCGCTTTTTAATCGCGATTTGACGTCTGTTACTTTTAAAAGGGTTGTATCAAAATAATTTCGATAGCTCACTAAAACTTCATCCCGATCCCGAGGATTCTTTTGTTTTGATTTTATGCACGGAACTAAAAAAATGAGACTAGATTGGACATCAACGCAAATCCTCTCCTACCTATTCGATTGTCCAATCCAGTCTTTATTTTCGAGTTCCGTGTTTTCCCGCCTTTATACACTCCGCACGGAAGTGACGTCACCCTTCACCGCAGTGCGATAACCTTCGACAAACGCTTCAAAGTGTAACTGACCATAAAAAAAAGAAAAAATTTGGTTTGTGGGAAGGCACTGGCTAGTGCCCGCCCCGAGGTTATGAATAAGACCTTAGTGAATATACGTAGAATATTTTGAGACTGCCATTTAAATTATAATTCTTTCTTACTAGATGGCACACCATTTCATGATCGGGAATACCTTGGAACAGTTAATCAAGTCAGACTGAATAAAGATTATGCTGCAGTCGGCTTTGAAGGAAGAGCACAATTACATTTAGTGAGAAAAAATCTTTTCTTCATCATCATCCCCGATGTTTTAATTCTGTAGACCTTAAAGGTTTTATTTTTACACAAGTGTTCTCGTTTCATATCAAAATAAAATTGATGGGTTTAAGCAAACGATATCATTTTTAATTAAAAACAAAAAATCTTTAATTACATTTTTTCAGTCACATGTTAACGTTTTCGACAGCTTAAAGCAATCTTCTTTTTACTTTATGTAGATTCAAGGAGACTTGGGAGAAAATAGTGAAGAGGAAAGGGAAGGGAGACTTTTCCCTGACGAAGGCGACAAATCAAAAATCACGTCTTTTACTCTTACTGGAGATTTTTTCATCTATTCCAACGAAGTAAGTATTATTCTGGTTGAGACGGTTTCACACTATATACTTTAATCGGACTAAATTTTGCGAGCGAAAAAAATCGCGTAATTTTCTGGATTTAATTTCGCGAGTCAGAGTTTTGAAATATTTCGCGTGAATTTAATTTCGCGAATAAGCCTGAAAACAGCTGTAAAAGAGCCATTTTTTGCCACAAATGGATGGAGACTTTAGACTGGTTTCTCCGCCGAAAATGCGATTTTAAAAAGTTTTTTTTAATTTCGTGAGTCAAGAATCTAACGCGTTTTCGCGAGTTTTAATTTTGCGAAAATGGCAAAAATTCGCCAAATCGCGAAATCTAATCTCGCGAAAGTTAATCTGAATAAAGTAAACGAAAATTTTAGGCATCTGTTCTCGAATCAAGCATCACTAAAGCTCTTGGGTTCGTGCTTAATTGATAAACGGGGTTCGGCATAAACAAAGGTGTTGGAAAAATGATCCCATTTTAATTCATTAGGCAAGTGAGGGAAAGCTTTGTTGTGTATACTATCTTCTTTAGAACAGTACTATTATAAAATTGACAATCCAAATAAGTATACGAATTCATTCATTTTTAACCTCAGGGTGGTCATATCAAGTTTTTCTATCTGGAGGATTGGCAATACGTAAACGAATATCGCCATGTGGTGGGCATTCGAAAAATATTTCCTGACGAAGCTGGAACAAAAGTCATTTATATTGATGATAAAAGTGATGGCTTTATTTATTGCACTGTGAGTTGTTTTTCATGCTCCTCCAACTCGTTCCCTATCCAGAAAATTAAATTTTTTCTGCAAATGTACCTTCTTGCTGCTTCTTGTTATACCTTATCTACTAATTATACCTCACTAATTTATATTTTTTCTCTATTTTAGGGCTGTGAAACTAAAGTAAGTATGTTTCATATTTTCGAATATTTCTTTCTATCGGAAGCAATATATTATTTTATTTTCACCCATTCTCCTTTCTGTTCTAATGCGTTTGAGAATCTAATCTTTTAAATTTTGAATGAAAATTCATTCTATAGGTCAGTGATGGTGTCCATGAAATTCAATCATTTCCACCTGCAGTCAAAGGTGTACTATGGGACCAAGGCTTTCTTGATGAGGTAAGACCTTTACTGAGGCGCTTTGCTTTGTATACTTATCGACTGGATACACCGATAAACTGGTACTTATGGTTCACGTTCACATTCCTATCCTAAAGGCTTAATCATTCAACCATAAACACTTTGGTAAAATTGTGAATTTTCTTAATTATTAATTTTGGGTCATGGACGACGATATATTTTTAATGTGCCACCATTCTTATACCATCTATTACTAATAGTATTCTGAAATTTATTCTTTATTTATTTTTCAGAATGTGTTTTGCGTTTACGACGAGGACAAATTATATTTATACTCATATTCCAAAGACACAGTAGCTGGTACAGATTGTGCTCTGGCATGCTCAGCTAAATTAAGTTTTGGTTACAGCCCTGTGATGATGCACAATGGAAGAGTCACGTGTCAAACGCAAGCTGGCAAGGTATTTGAAAAATATACCAGACTATGTTCATTCGATTGATCATCACTCAGGAGGGTCCATTCATCAGGGTTCATTCAGCTGGCTAAGTTGGCTCCTCACTCAGGCGTTGAATTTTATAATCACATGAAGATTAAATAATGATTGAACCTTTTCTGAATTTCATTAAATTTTCATTGTCATAAAGCAGGTCTTTATAATTATTATTTAATTACTTTTCTTCAACAGTTAATGAGCGTGGAATTGATACCTAACAATGTCTCAGATGTACATGATTCAACCAAGGTATGTTTCATTGGAGATTCTGTAGTAAGATCTTCTCCGATCTATTCATTTTTGATCGTATTTAACAATAAGTCTTTCGGTGAAAATAATGAGGAATTTCAAGTTTTGTTCACAAATATTGGATTTTTTTTTTTTTCAGGCAAAGAATAATCTCAAGAATATGCTGACTTTAAAAAGGTGAGCTATTTTATGTGCATCCTATTGTTTCAAGCAAAAAAAGGTAATAGCTAGTTTTTTTATTACCATAATTTTGGATAATTATCTTAATTGTATATGTTTTTGGACCTACCCCGGTGGAGGTCCTATAAATTAACCTCTGTCCGTTCGTTCGTTCGTTTGTTATTAGCTTTCCTCATAATTGGCTCATTTTTTGCACAAAGATGCATAACTATAAACCCTCGAATGTGACGGAGCCCAATTTTCAAAAAAAAAATTTTTTGGGCAAATTTGGGCCAAAAAACGGCTAAAAAACGGGTTTTTTGGACTTTGTGAAAAATTAGGTCGTTAACTTTTTCAGTTTTTTTTGCATGGAAGTAGGGTACCATCGTAGGTAAAAGATGGCTTAAGCAGATTTTTCCAAAAAAAATTTTGTTGGCTCAAAAAACGCATGTTTATCTATAAGAATCACTATTAATAAGCATACATCAATGTTCTTAGTCAAATTACTCAATTTTTTTATGAGATAGATGTTTTTTTTTGCCCAGGAGGGCTTACTTTTAAAAAATATGTGTGTTTAGACATGAAATTTTGGTTGCTTGGCGTGTTTTTATAGGAAAATAGACCAAATTCGATAATCTTTTACAAGCACATTATCAATTACTTAGGTATTAGCTCTTCTCGAGATTGGCTCTTTCATTCTTTATGATTTTTTGAGCAAAGATGCATAACTATAAACCCTCGAATGTGACGGAGCCCGATTTTCAAAAAAAAAAATTTTTGGGCAAATTTGGGCCAAAAAACGGCTAAAAAACGGGTTTTTTGGACTTTGTGAAAAATTAGGTCGTTAATTTTTTCTGATTTTTTGCATGGAAGTAGGGTACCATCGTAGGTAAAAGATGGCTTAAGCAGATTTTTGCAAAAAAATTTGTTGGCTTAAAAAACGCATGTTTATCTATAAGAATCACTATTAATAAGCATACATCAATGTTCTTAGTCAAATTACTCAATTTTTTTATGAGATAGATGTTTTTTTTTGCTCAGGAGGGCTTACTTTTACAAAATATGTGTGTTTAGACATGAAATTTTGGTTGCTTGGCGTGTTTTTATAGGAAAATAGGCCAAATTCGATATTCTTTTATAAGCACATTATCAATTACTTAGGTATTAGCTCTTCTCGAGATTGGCTCTTTCATTCTTTATGATTTTTTGAGCAAAGATGCATAACTATAAACCCTCGAATGTGAGGGAGCCCGATTTTCGAAAAAACAAATTTAGGGGTAAATTTCAGCTAAAAAAACGGCTAGAAAAAGGGTTTTTTGGACTTTGTGAAATATTGGATCATTGTTTTTTCTGACTTTTTGCATGAAAGTAGGTAAAAGATGGCTCAAGCAGATTTTTGTAAAAAAAGAATTTTTCAGCTCAAAAAACGCATCTTTATCTATAAGAATCACTATTAATAAGCATACATCAACGTTCTTGAAATTACTGAATTTTTTGATGAGATATGTTTTTTTGCTCTCAAGAGCATGAAATTTTGGTTTCTAAACGTTTTTTTATAAGAAACAAACGACTATTTTTAATAGATCGTCACTATTTGTGTTCTGAATGATTGTTTCATGGTCACGCTTATGTAGATATCAATTATATATGTGTTAAATGCATAACCAGGTAGGTCCATAAAAGTATCACTTGTTTAGATTCAAGGAAGCCTGGACGATATGCGAAAAATTGAAAACTCCAGAACATTGGGAAATGCTGGCTGAAGTAGCTACGAGACAGTTGGATATCAATTTCGGTAATTATTTTCATCTACAGCAGTCCACCTGTATACTAAATATTTTTAAAAGTTATAACCGTAGTGCCTTTCATCAATAAACTAAGTTACTTATTAACTGCTGTTTCTCCAGTGTTATATTTATTAGGCCTTTCATTTTATACCCATACAGGGGGGTGGACGAACATTTCCAGAGGATAAGCAGAGAAAATTTTCCAGGGGGTAAAAGACTGGTTTTAGTTCGTCCATCCTGGAAGGTATGAAAATAATTTTTCCAAGGGTATTTTTGAAAATATTGCAATTTTCCAGGGGATATCCACCTATTTTCAATAATCTTTTTTTGACTTGGAAAGGTTCTTCGGGTGGAAGAACCTTTCCAAGTCAAAACCACCCCTTGTATGGTTTTTAATGGAACCGCCCATTAAGCACATTGAATCTTGACTTGTATTTTTGAGAAACACCAATTCTCTTTCATTTGTAGCCATTCGTGTGTATCGTCATATCGGTAATGTCAGTATGGTTATTTATCTTGAAAAGTTAAAGAAAATGGAGGATAAAAACCTGCTGGCTGGCTATGTAGCAATGACATTGAAAGATTTCAATCTGGCGCAGGTAGGCTTTCACATTTAACATTTACTTATGATTTACTTATATTATTAGTATTATATACCCATTTTATAATGAAGACCCATAACTATATGGCCAGACCGAGGAGCTAACATTTGGTTGCATGTATCGGTTGAAATGTTCTTGAAAACGGCACCTCCGGGCAACCGGTGAAAGAATGCATTCACTCTCAATTTATCTTTTTTTCTTTCACAGGACCTTTTTCTTCTCTCCGGAAGACCACAAGCTGCCTTAGAGGTATTTTAAATTTAATTTCCTGGTTTTATTTTTTATGGATTTACTTCATCAAAAACATTTATTGGTTTTAAGTAGGAAAAGTAGGTTTTGTTCGTTTGATTTTTACAAAAGCAGTTTTTGTTTGACATTCTTATGTCGTTTTTGTTAACTTGACTTTTCCTTCCACGTGTCTTTAGATGCGAAGGGATTTGTTGCATTGGGACCAAGCGCTTGAATTAGCCAAAGCGCTTGCACCGGAAGAAATGCCCTTCATATCGAAAGAATATGCCCAACAGCTAGAATTTACGTAAGCTTATTAAAGAATCAAAATTTATTTCATAGTAAAAACTTTTCGGCTACGCCATAAGCTACGTAAGCTTATAACTTAGCCATTCATCCTTTCGCTAAATGCTCAGTTTTTTTTTCATTTGAAGGTTAAATGAACTTGTGTATTTGAATATTTTTAGAACTTTAAGGTTTAGCCTGTTCTTGCACTGGATTCCTGTTATTCTTGATTGTGTCTTTTATTGATTTTTTATCTCTCTTTCCGATCTAGTCCCACAATTCATTTCGACTGACTTGACTGATTTATTCCTATATTTTCATATACTTGTACTGTGTTGTATTTTGTTCCAGTGGAGATTATCCGAACGCGTTACTACATTTCGAGAATGGGATAACCAACGAGTCAGATGTAAGTTTTAATAAATCACAATCTATTTGTGATCATGATTGCAAAACCTGTTGAAAATATGTAATAAAGTGTATCCAGATTGGCAGTTTTTAGTAAAAAGTTGGAGATTTCATGTTTCACAGAAAAGTGCTACCAAGGGGTATTTCGGGGCCCATATCTTCCTATGGACTTTTCTGTTTGCCTTTAGATTTGACAACCTTGTTTACCTAAGGATCATCTACCACTGGTGTAAAAATGAACGTTATAGCATAAGTAGATCAAAAGCTCAATTTTTGCAATCGAAAATTTAACCGCTAAAAATCGCGAATTTTTCATCCAAAAACACATTCAAATATAGCGCTTTTGATTCTCTTAAACAAGCAATAGAAATTTCCACAATTGAATTTGATTATCAGAAGTTACGGGATGAGCTGGAGTTTTTATAAGATACTTCACTAATTGGTCATTTGAAGTGATAGAGATGACGCGTTCTTCAGCGTTCTTTAGAAAAAGTAACAAAATTGTTTTATTACTGGTTAACGACCAACCAGATCAAATAAGAGCTTGTAAAAACTCCAGCTTGTCCCGAAGTTACAAGCATTCTTGTTTCCACTGCCAATTATATCTGTATACACTTTAGCACATTCTCATTATTGAGCTGTTCATCTTTCATTGTTTTCTGTTTCAGTTTAAAGATCACGATGAGATTTGCACTGGTGGTGTTGCAAGGATGGCAATTCGTATGGGTGACATTCGAAGGTCAGTATCTGTGTTCAAGCAGGTTTAAGTCATAGCCGACTTTCTACCGTGCCTTTCCATCGTGCCTTTCCTAAAACACCCCTGTCTCACAGCCCTGGTGGAACTTCTTCCCACTGTGGGGATAAAAATCCCAATGAGGATAGAAATCCTATTGTTCTAAGGTAAAAAAATCCAGTGGGTATGGTTTTGGTGTACAATTTTTGGTGATGATAACAAAAGTTAATTTTCCAGTGGGTTGAAATTTTTCCACCAAGGACGGGATTTTGGCCAAATTTTCCGACAAATTTTCCGAAAGGACGGGGGAATTAGGCCAAATTTTTCAGAAGAGTGTGGGTCCCACCTAGTCTTCGACACAAGGATTTTCTAAATGTGAATTGAATTGGCAGAGAGTTGTTTGTGTAAAGTCGACGCGTTGCACTCTTTGCAACGACTTCTCTGAATCTTTTTCTAGCAAGATTTGGAGTACCAACTTTTAAATTTTGCCGAATGATAACCACAGTGATAAAAAATATTAAATTTTATTTTCAGGGGTGTCAATCTTGCTTCGAAATCAAGCTCAAAGGCTTTAAAAAGAAAGAATGAAAGTGCAACTTTCTTTCTTTGATTGACACAGAGAGCAGGTGACACGAGTTTTGATGAACTGCTTTTTTTTGCAATGCTTTTTTTTGTCTGAAAAACGTTGCTTTTAGATTTTCACGTTTTTACTTACTGTTGGTGCTTTGTCACACCTTGGGTGTATTCTGATTAACAGAATTGAAAAAATGACATGCTTTTGTAATGAAATGTTGTTTATAGGCGATTTTCGCAAAACCTGTATTATGTTGGACTGAGAATGGGCTTTCCCAGAAAAAAATTTTACCCCCACTGTTGAGAGTTTTTGAAGTATTGAACCCCCTGGATATCCACTCTTAAAAATATGCTCAACCCCTTAGATATCCTCTCTTATAAAGATGCTTACCCCTATTTCTTACTTGAAAAAACACTGGATATCCACTTTTGAACAAAAACGTTTACCCCCTGGATATCCGATATCCTCAATAGGGGGGCACAGACTATTTCTGGAAAAGCCCAATGTATAACCTGAAATAAGATTGTTTTCTGCATATCACGCTGAAGCTCTAAAGGGATGTGTAGAAAGTTGAAAAAAAGACCATCTGACAAATGTGCTATCTCGATTTCGCAAGGCCGCGCTCGGTTCATAGGACTGGGAATGGCAGCAAAGCTGTGTGATTGTGTTTGAAAATAGGGAACGTATCAGAAAAAAGGTCAATCTTTGACATCGCGGCACGTAACAAAATTCTTATTATGAAAGTGGCTATTTTTCTTAGATGGTTGATTTTCAAGCGACTTCAGAGGTTTACCGTACGCGTAAGAAAATTATGGCCATCTGTTATCAGTTTAGGAATGTACTATTCTTGTGTTCTCTTCTCAGCAGCTTACATTATACCTGGACCAATCCTCATTGATATGTCACACTCCCTTAAAAGTGTAAAATTCGTCACAAAGGAGTAGATCTATTCACCTTTACTCGCTACCATTTCTCTTTCTTACAGCAATACAATGAATCAGCAATTCTATACGAGAAATCCCAATCTTGGGATAAAGCTGCTAGTGTCTACATCAAGTTGAAACAATGGTACGAATCGCTTTCTCAATTATTAAAATTATTACAGAGTCTCCATAACTCGGACACGCACGGGGATCACAAATTTGTTCGAGTTAAGGAAATTTCGATTTATTGAGTAAGCTTTATAATGTATTGTTAACTGAAGAGACCATAAAACTTTCTCGAGTTAAGGAGACGTTCGAGTTAGAGAGGCTCGAGTTAGGGAGACTCTTCTGTACATCTCTAAGGTTCTAAGATGTTCGGCTATTTATTCAAGTTTTCTTATACCGCTATTAGAATCTATTCTACACCGATTTTCCGTCACTCTTTGCCGACATTTTTTACTGAGAGATCTATTTTTAAGTACAAAACTCAGAACTTTCAAATGAAATTTTATGATTGCTTACCATCAGGAACAAGGTTGGTGAACTACTAAAATACATAACGACTCCCAAACTGTTGATGCAATACGCAAAAGCCAAAGAGCATGATGGGAAGTACAAAGAAGCAGCCACCGCCTACAAAAAGGCCAAAGATTACGAGAGCGTTATCAGGTAAAGATTAAAAGAACCAGTAAATTTTAGCTGAGGCTTAACTGTTCTTCTTTTCTTCGTGATTTTCATTTTTTAATTTTCTTGATATGCTTACTACATTCATCGATTCATCACACTAAAGATTGCTTAAAATCAGCATTTTTAATTTTTTCTTGAAATGAATAATTTTCAAGACGCTCCAATTTTTTTTTCAGAATCAATTTGGATCATTTACAGAACCCAGAGGAAGCGGTCAATTTGGTTAAGGAGACGCAATCGGTGGAAGGTGCCCGTATGGTTGCCAAGTAAGTCTCGTATTATTCTCGTTTAACGTAGTAACATTTGGTGAATACTTTTATTTCTTCTCAACGTTTTATAACGAAAGCGGTCATCATCATAAGACAAAAATGCTTTCGATTTTATTCCATTTTTGACTTAATCCATGGCATTCTAAAGTAGATTCTGTAGATTTAGAACGCCTTGGCCATGTCACCAATTTTTAAGTTTTTCAATCATTTAGATTAAATTTCTTGAGTATATTTGAAACTAAAAAGACACTGGAAATTTTTTTTACTGACATTTCTTCCTGTGATCTTTCTCTAAATGAGTCAACTTTTCCGTGTTTAACTTTATTATCACAATTTAAGGTACTTTATCGTGTTATTTCTAACCAATAATAAAAGTTTCATTTCAGTTAGAAATGATTCGAACGGAATACGTGTAAACGTGGTTTAAGTAATGTATTGCAACATTGAAAACTATTTTTCATTTCATAGATTTTTTCAAGACCTTGGTGATTTCGCTTCAGCAATACAATTTTTAGTCATGTCAAAATGCGCTGATGAGGCATTCAAAATTGCACAGGTACGAACAAATTACCATGGATGATTTTTAAATGATAGCCGAACATCACCAGAAAAACGGTTTTGTAGTTTTTGTTTCTTTCATTTGTTCGTTCTTTTATCTCATTTTGATCATGTGTGGGTTCAATCAACAATCCGGCTTGCAAGACTTATTATTTCCCTTGCAAAAAAAGTGAATGAGACGAGTTCACTGACTATTTCCCTTGCAAAAATAGAGTCCATATTACGAAAATCATACACTGTTTGTATTCTCTTTTCAGCAATATGACCAAATGGAACAATATGCAGAAATTATCGGTGAGTCTTCGTTTCTCTCAACCTTTTTGTTTTCGCCCTTTTTAATTTTTTTTTCTCAAAAAGATGGCTTTCTTGGGTCTTTACGGATGAACCTTAATGACAAATTCATTCATTCATTCATTTTTAGGCGACCAAGCGACACAAGAAGACAATAACAGTATTGCCGTCTATTTTGAGAACAAGCGGAAATATTTGCTTGCTGGAAAGTTCTTCATGTTTGCTGGACAATATCAAAAAGCATTGAGTCACCTCCTTCGATGCCCAGTAACAGAAAATGGAGAGTCTGTCGAACTCAGTATACAAACGGTTGGTTTTTCTTTGTTTATGACAGTGAAAAATATTAAGTGAATAATAGGCTATTCCAGAAAAAAATCGTACCCCCCATGTTAAGGAGGTCTTTTTTGGAAAAGGTGACCCCTTGTATATTTTTCACCCTGATCTTTGACCTCGCTTTACTGACCACCCTGGATTTTTACACCCAAAAAACCAGACCGCCTTTTCTTTTAAATTTCCAGACCATTCTGGACGTCACACCTCCTCAACATAGGGGGTACAGACTATTCAGACTTAATGATTTTATTTTCGACTTGTAGACTTTGAATTAAGATAAGTTTACCAAGAAAGGGTTGGAATCATTAATTCCCTATGCCGATGTCTGACCAAGTCATACTTTTTCAATTGAATTTTGTTGATTAGTTTTATTTCACACGATGACAATGTGATATGCGTAATAAGCGTTCAGAAGAATTCTTCATCTTTATAATGTGAATGTTCTCGATAACTTTTAAGCATAGAAACTTAATTTAAAAATTAAACTAATTCTTCAGGTGAAAAAAGCGAATGACGAGAAGTTGATAATGCATCTGATCGATTTCTTGATGGGTGAACTGGATGGTATGCCAAAGGATTCTAAATACCTCTTCCGCTTGTACATGGCTATCGAGAAATTCACGGAAGCGGCAAAGACAGCCATCATTATTGCGCAGAGTGAACAGGAGATGGGGAACTACCGGAACGCGCATGATGTGTTGTTCAGCATGTATAAAGGTACCTTTATTGGATGGTTTTACTGTTTGTCTTCTTATACATGAAATGATATACTAAAAATATATTCGAATTAAAATATGAGAAGCAGAGAATATTGGAGTTAAAGAACACTATTTTAAATGTGTTCTCTTTCATTCTAGAATTGCGTGAACGGAAGATCAAGATACCAAATGAGATGAATCAGAACTTGATGTTACTGCATAGTTACATTGTTTGCAAGGTAAAAGAAATCTCATCTTTCTCCATTTATTCTCCTCCAAAAACTGGATTGTTTATTTATTTGAAGCTCGAATAACACTACTTCATCTGGTACAATACACACAAGGAAAGTAAGTTCTTTTAGTCCTTAAATTCCGGTTCGTACATTTGCTTTCACTTCAACACCAAGTGAACTTTTTTTCTCTCCATAGATTCATATCAAACGCGGTGACCATTTGAAAGGAGCTCGAATGTTAATCAGGGTTGCCAACAACATCAGCAAATTTCCTGCACGTACGTTTCATTACTAACACATAATACAATGGTTGCAATGCTCTACCTGGTTTTGGATGTACAGTAAAACCTCCAATTAATGGACACTCTAAAAGGCGGACACTATTATTTTCCTCGGCCCTTTTCTAGCCAAATCCTCATAAAAAAGTTTCCAAAAGGCGGACACTTCTAATTAGCGGATACTAACCCTATTTCCCCATGGTGTCCGCTAATTGGAGGTTCCATTGTACTTTAAAGAGGAGAAATTCTCCTTTACGAGAATATTACTCCTGACGAAAACTTTTAGCAGAAGAAATTTCAGCAAGATGAAATTTCCCCTTCTATTCGTGATATTCATGACGTAATGTTTTAAACGGAAGCACCCCCAAAACGACCGGGTATTTGCCGCTAATTTAACCGATAAAATAGTGACAAACGCCATGGCTTTTTTGGGTCTTGACAAAACATGGTAATACGAATAAGGTGTTTGATTCAGTGAAATTGAATAATTGTTTCTTCGCTACTTTCAGACATTGTACCGATCCTGACATCGACGGTTGTGGAATGTCATCGAGCTGGGTTGAAGCATTCCTCCTTCAGTTTTGCTGCCATGCTAATGAGGCCGGAATATCGATCACAAATCGACGTCAAATACAAGAAGAAAATTGAAATGATTGTCAGGTACTGAGAAGGCTCGGGTGTTATTTTTTTCGCACTACCGATAACTTAACTTGAGACGTAAACTTTTGTTTAAATCACCATTTGAGCATCAACGCTAATGCATTATTTAAAATTTCGATGTTGATGTTTTTCTTTTCAAATTTTTCCAGAAAACCTGACAAAACGGAAGAAGAGGAGCCATTGGACGCGTGTCCGTTCTGTTCGTACCCAGTCCCTCAAACACAATTGGATTGTCCGGAATGCAAGCAACACCTCCCTTATTGTGTTGTCACCGTAAGCTCCTTTTATTCATCATCCGAAAATTACTTGTATACTTGCATTTTCCCAATGTTTTCTCTAATGAATTAGACTGAAGGTCGTGGTTTATCTATTTATACTATTCTCTATTTATGTTTTTTTGCAAGGTAAAACACTCTATTCCTTCATTTTCAGGGTCGACACATGTTGAAAGATGATTGGTGCAATTGTCCTAATTGTTCATTTCCTGCTTTGAGTTCAGAATTCAAAAAGTAAGATGGCCTACTTTTCTTTTCGAAGAAACCAGTCTATTTTCCCCATGTTATTAAAGCTAGTATCAAAATGCAAATTCATATCTTCCTTTTTTCAAATGAAAAGTTTCTTTGAAATTCTTGCTAACGTACGAGTAATTGATGCTAGCTTGTGTTGGACTACAGAGAACTAATTGGCATATTTCAGTATAGAAGGAAAACCCTTTTTGTAGTGAGTTCATCCATCTATCTCTAATATCTTTTTCTAGCTTATTGGAGGGAGAAGACACGAAATGTCCAATGTGTGCAGAGAAAGTGACGATCAATAGCTTGAAGCCAGTTCCTGATCCATCTATTTATCTCAGAGACGAAGTGGCCGTTCCTGCCGTCCCTGATGAACTTTGAAAGATGCTGGGGATGAATTTATGTACTGCTGTTTTCTGGAGATCTATCACTACAAAACCTCTATCTATTTAATGAAATGACAAATACCTTGATGCTCTCTACCGACTAAGGATCAAAAAAGCTGTATTGGCTTTCTTTACTTTAATTGTACACGCTTTTTGTAAGAACAGTTTTATAAGAACATGAGGCTGAAAATCGGCCAATATCTAAGAAAATTTCAAAAAGCCTTAGCCAAAATTGAATGGTTCTATTAAAAAAGCGTGTAAGTAAATGGACTAAAAATCTCCAGATTAAGTTCTATTTTTTTTTTGATAATACAGAAATATTAAATACATCATCCTCTCTGCCCCTACCTCAATAAAAAATGTAATATCAATGAATAAATATGAGTAAGGTTTGAAGAACATTTTAACATAATACTGTAATATGAAAGATCAATATTAGGGAAATTATTATACAAAACTATTGAAAAATTTTTACGAATTGTATATATAATATGTAATTATGTAACATTATCTGTGGGTTTTTTTTCGTGTCACATTTTTATTGAAGATATTTTAAGTACAATCTTCACAAATACTTTCCATCGCTCATTTTCCTTTCCAACATGCCTTTTTTTAGTCGGTGACATACAATGACACATGAAATACGCGTTTTAATTCTTATGGTAATTTAGGTACTGGTACTTAGGCAAAAATGGGTACTAAGTATGTGCGGACGGTAAGGGGTCGGTTTTTTAACCGTTCAAAGTCTCTCTAAGGGTCGCAAAAATCAGAAAAATTCAAATTAGCCTCTCCTTAGGAAATTTTTTTGATTTAGATAGTGAAAGAATTGTTAAAAAGTCTCTCTAAGCTTAAGGGTAGGGAATTTTAGAAAAATCAAAGAAAGTTTTTAAAAAATGTAACCCTCTTAAGTCTCTCAAAGGGGTATAAAGAGGATAAATTATAGGCTTCTGCTCATCCTCTAGCGAAAAAAAGTTTCTTATAGGAGATATATCTATAGAGGTTTGCGAATCAAACTAGATAAATTAGCAATTGAGTCTCTGAAAGGGTCACCCTCGCACCCTCGCGCGAGAGTGAGAACAATGTCAATTGAATACAGCCACTCTGCAGTGAGTGCTGGCTGTTGTGACGTCACCCACCAAAAAGACTGTAGATCAGGGGGCTAGACCGTCCATTCGTTTTTATATAAAAAAAATTCAACCTTTTTGCTTGCGTTACCTGACCAGGTTCTATATATTCAATTGACATTGGTGAGAAAGCCCCACCCTCATTCACTGTTAGGTATTTTACTGAGCAGATTTTAGGTAGGATCCGATTTCATAAATATTCGGGATAAAACTTTTCCTCGATAGGCCATTTCACGGTCGAAATGGATCATGGGTAATCAGGACTGATTGCGCCTCTATTACGGCTTCCCGTTGGCTAGACGCAAAAATCTTCAATTTTTTTCAAAACTTTGGACCAATAGTAAGGCGTTATTAGCGCGCAGTGGTCCTGATTACCCATTACGCTTTGCGACTGTGAAATGGCCTATAGGCCATTTCACGGTCGAAATGGATCATGGGTAATCAGGACTGATTGCGCCTCCATTACGGCTTCCCGTTGGCTAGACGCAAAAATCTTCAATTTTTTTCAAAACTTTGGACCAATAGTAAGTCGTTATTAGCGCGCAGTGGTCCTGATTACCCATTACGCTTTGCGACTGTGAAATGGCCTATTAAAATGAAAAAGGAAAATGGTAGCATTCAATGTGTCAGGTCCACAATCGGGCTCAACCTTTAGGTCTTATCTAGCCTACACGCCAACGGGCTCAAAGCTAAAGGCGGAAAAGGCAGACTGTTAATACAACAATATCAATATAATGTTATAAACGCTCATAATAGACAGTATGTTAGAGCTTGACCCGACCAAATGAGATCGACTTCCCAACAAAACAGCCAGACAACAAGGAGCTGTAGTAAAATATCAAAGAAATGGCTGGGACTTTCTTTAAAGCAATGAGCGATATATCCGTCAAAGTTGGATCAGATGGCTCACGAAATGTAGGGAATAATGCAGCAATGGATAGAGAAGATAAAGGTGGAAGAGGCTTTCAAAGAAATGGTAAGTATATTCTTTTCTTTCTTGTTGTGTGGCTTTTTTTGTTTGATTTGTGCAAGGGACATCATTCCCCAGAGAGTTTGTCAATTTTATTGGGACGGTACAAATATTTCCCATCTCCCAACAAAACTTTCAAAATATATAGGACCCTGCCGACGCACCGGACTGTCCGGTGTATTTGTCCGGTGGCAAAAAAAAGTATCCTTTCGCTACACCCCGGACCCAATAATTCTGGTGTCAGTCTGGTGTTGCATACAGGGAATTTGGACGCCGGACATTTATGAAACAAAAAATTAAGAAACACCGGACGCACCGGACGGGCTGGGAATGTCCGGTGGAAAAAAAATATCCTTCTCTGACACACCGGACATCCCACTTCCTTAAGTTCTGGTGTAGAGATTGTCCGGTTGTAAAAAAAAATTCTCATTTTACACCAAACTTTTTTCCTGTAATATATTCAAATCAAATCGACGTTTTTTATTACAAATTTCATAAAAAAAGAAGGCTTAAGTTTTTGAAGTTTTTGTGACATTTAGTTACCTGGGTAAAGGCCACATTTTTGGTATACACCTGTCCCTTCCGTTACGCTAAAAAAATTTCATCCTCAAAATTGTTTAAAACCTATTTATTTGGATGTGTATATACCTCTATGATGATAATCAAGTATGTGCTCCTCTATATTACCTTTTTGCAGAACTGTAGGACCCTAGAAGTTGTTGTGGTTGATTTTTTTCTCATTTTCAACCAATAACTAAAAACTTGTTATTTCTACAATAAAAGAGACACTTATAAGACTAAACTTACTCTTAAAATGTTTCTACAAATTGTTTTAACCAATTCCTAATCGTTTATCATGAATTTACATTTACGGGTTGGAGGGGTAGCCTAATTTGCGTAACGGAAGGGACAACTTTCAAATTTTTAATTAACATCTTTACTAGGAAAAAACTTGTTTCCAAAGATAGTTTGAATTTTAATAGTCAAATATGATCTTTTAACCTAAAATGATAGAACTAACTACCGGGTGACCCACGAAAAAGTTCAGACGTTTCCCGACGTCTTGAGGCCGAACAAATGTCCCAAAGTGCTTAGAGTTCTGATATTTAGAAAGTAGATATCCTCACTTAAAATTTGAGCTATCACTTTTTAAATTTGACCAACTTATTCTCTGCTTATGAGCTTTTAAAGTCAAAATTCACTTTACGAAAAGTGTAAAAAACACGTAAAAAAGGGGTATCAAATTTGGTATTTTTAGACGTTTTTGATATAAAGTTTTTAAAAAAAAAATCTATGAAAGCACCAATTTTTATAAAACTAGTCTTTTTTTAAACAAAAATTACTTTCAAAGGTGTTTTTATTAATTATTAATGTCATAAAACTCGTTAAATAAGTCAATTTGTAAGTGATTTTCTAATTGATTGCATGAATTTAATACCTCTTTTTTATGTGTATGATTAACGATGAAGGCGCGCCAAAGAGAGCAATTAATCGTTAATTGCATCCTGTAGAGAGCAATTAATCGTTAATCACACTCTTCAATGCCGCGCCAATTTTACAAAATTGATTTTAATGTATTTTTCTTATATTTTTTTTTCATTGAACGTTTTAATTGCATTCGAAATAGGTTTTGTGAGAAAGAAAATCTATAAACAACAATAAATAAAAAAACATAAAGAGAAAAGAAAAATATCAAACTTTCAGTGTAATTTACTTTCCTGACGGGAAAAAGTAGTGAAACAAATTGTGCGATTAGCTCGTAATCACATAATAACTCGTAAAATTCGAAAATTGCACTCGTGAATTTTTTGTTTCGAATTTTCCTCGTCCTTTCAAGCTCGGAAATTTATTAACAAAAAAATCACTCGTGCAATTATTCTCGAATTGCACTCTTTATCATGTGATTAGTACTAGTAATCGTCAGTAAACATTCGAAAACTTCCTTTTTTTCTTTTGTTTAAAAAGAAAACATTGCAGTGTAATTTTTCTTTGTTTTCAATTAAAAGAAGCTATTGTAACGTAAAATTCCTTTGTTCTTTTTTATATTGAAGAAAAAAAATGTCTTTGTTTTTTATTATATAATAAAAAAAAGTCTCTGACACAGGACTTGGAAGAGAAAAGATAAGGGGACAAAAGTGTCCCCCTGCCGAAGAGTGCAAAAAGTGGTAATAGTGCAATTAACGATTAATCGCACTCCTCTAAACCAATCAGATTCGAGTAATTTTGCATGGCTGACGATTACATATACTTATTAAATTGCACATTTCTTTGCTCATCATTAGTCAGATAAATGATAAAGTACTTTTGTAGCATTTAATCTTTGATACACATTTCAGTGGGAAGCTAGTGTGGCCAACTAACTGAGAAAAAGAGATCACTTTCGTTTTAATTGCAGAATTCAATAATGAACATTGCATGGGGAATATTTTTGTCAATGTGCTTTTTAAAAATGTTTTTTTTTTCCTAATACATTGTTTGTCTTTTGAGGAGGTGTATAAAATTCATTGCGTAGAATAAGTGCTTTCTCATGATTTCTAAACCAATTATAATACGAGCACAGACTGTGCTAGGTCTTCTCTGTTGACCTAGCTATCATCACATCATAAAATGTAGAAAAATCTGATTCAGTGAATCATTACCAGAATTACACTTTGATAAAATGCCAGTTATGCAATTATATCTTTTTGCAAAGGATTTGCATATTTTCCTATGAACTCTCACCACAAAAAATTTACCGCCATAATAATCTGCACATAATCCGGGGGGGGGCACTCAATTTCTAAACGATGGTATGTGACACCAATAATTGGCTTTCAAAATCAGACCCTTACAGTGCAGCTCTTAAACAGTGAAAAGGCACCCTTACAGTGCATACAGTGTAGTTTGATTTCATACCTAATTTTGCTGAAGCCATCTGAAGATGAGCCTGAGCTGTCAATACAATTTGCAAAACAAATCAAAATGAGTGCGAGTTGAAACTATAAAAGACACACACTTACAGTATATTAGCTCAAAAAAGACCCTTGTAGTGCACTCATCAAAAGTAGACCCTTACGATGCATTAAAGGGTCTCAAAAAACCTACCCTTAAGGGAGGCACATGCCATGAGTCGGACCATATGAGTGCCCCCTCATGCACATAAAAGCGAAAAAGGTCTATTTGGGTCTACTTTCATAGTCACCTCATACTTATGAAAGTACCCCCTTACTTATGAATGCAGTAATTACCCATTTTCAAATTTTATTTTGAAAAATGGCAGTCATTAAACATAACATGTTTTTTGTAACAAAATAAGCCATTGGTGAGGTGAAATTAACTTTTTCAAGGGTGTTTTACCCATCTTTTCCCAGTGACCAGTGTCTAAGTAGGGGTAGAGTCACTTTTTTCCTCAAAAGAAGTTAGTACCTGGTACTAAAAAAGTAGTGGTGGTATCCTATGGGGGAGAGACTTGCGGTAATATCCCCTGATCTATCTATCTATATATATTTAAGTAACATTAGGCCCGAAGGCCCATTTTCGCTACATATAAAATACAAGATTGTTTAATAAAATAATTTTATTCATAAATATCAATAAATATTAAAATCATTCTAAAAGTCAAGGGGCTAACAAGAAAAGGGGGTGATAAGTGTGTCCAAGCTTGGAAAGAGTAAAACTTGATATGACGCAGGGGGGGGCACGCAGTTACTACAAGACAGTATGACACTTACTACCGTGGTGGTACTGTATTCAGAAGTTATGAAAACAGTTACTACACAGTGTAGTAACTGCTGTTTGGGGGTGGTGCCAAACACTAAAACTAGCACTTTTGGTGTAGTAAGTGCTTATATTTTAATTCTTTTTAAAGAACTTTCAAAATTTTTTACAAAAAATGAATTTTTTTGTGAAAAAATTGTTTGTTAAAAAAAATATTTTTGTTATAAATGGAACAAAAAAATTTTTCTCAGACCCAACTTTGAAATTATGCTTTCCCTAATTATCATTAAAATGTTCTCAACAGCTGTTAACCAAGTAAATTAAAAGAAAATCTAGCACAAAAATGGCTTTAGGTTGAAAAATAATCGCAATTTAGGGTAATTTCGAGCATGTTTTTGATGATCACTCAAAAACAGGGGTGGTACCTGGAAATCTTTTCTGAAAACTACCAAGGTGTAGTAACTGCAAAGGGTGGTGGTCCTGAAAAAAAGTGTTGAAAAAGCACTTACTACACATCATGTCTTGTAGTAACTGCGTGCCCCCCCCTGTATGACGCCCTATCCTCAAATGAACTTTAATTCTTATAAGTTACCATCCTCATTATAAGATGAACCTAGACCCCAAGAACAAAAGAACAAATTTCTTCTCTTAGAGGTATTATAGTCTGCATAGTCTGAAGATTGCGCTAGCATGTAACACTGTAGTAAGTTCTTTATTTCTCAATATAATGATAATGATAAAGTAGGGGGGCTAATCTTTAGGATCTGCAACATCTTTCATGGGATGTAACTGTATGTGATTGGTTCGAAAGTAGATAGGATTCTAAGACTTTTTTTCTGAGAAGCAAATTAAGCTAGCAAAAAGTGACCAATGACCAAAACACTGATGATTACAGGTTTGACAGACTAAAAAACTGACGTTACAGGAAAAACTCCTTGACGAGATTTCAAAGTATAATTCAACAGAAATGATTGATACCATAGAGCATGGAATTTTGATCAAAAAAATTAACTGCAATAAGTTTTGTACTCAAATAGAGATGGGTAGAGAATGACGTCAAATTTTGTCTAAAACGTAACAAGATTTCATAGAATTCCTAAGGCCATATCTATCCGTGTGTTTGACTTTTGTAAGACTTTTAATACAAAACTACCTTATTACACCGATATTACTAGGTAAGAGTATTCAATGGCCTTGAAATTTGGAAGATCCAAAATTAACACAAATTGTTCTGCTTTTTCAAGGAAACAGCGGCTTGTTTTAATTAAGGGGCGTTTTTGTTAACACGCAACTTTTCAATTCGTGTTGATAAATTGACTAGTAATATTCGTGTAATAAGCAAAGTGGGCTCACAACTAAATGGAAGTGTTTCGAACACTAAACAGTCAGGAATAATCAAATTAGGATGCATTAAGCAATCTCTCTTAGTTTGCAATTATCCCTGACTGCTTGTGGTCGTTATACCCTCCCATTTTCGTGGTTTGGTTTTGTTTCCAACTTCTTTTTGAAGGAATTAAAACAGCAAAATAGAGTGGCATGTATCTGTGTATCTGCGTATATACAAATTTAGGACGGGGTTGATTTGCTCCTTCGGGCTGTTTCTGTGCTTCAAGGGTTTTTATTTAAGGTTTGCATGGGGGTAATCTCACCTAGGGGGCTACTCACATATAACATTTTACTAACATTATATTGACACTGAGTCTATAACTCTATACTATATAGGTACTATATACTCTCTACCATTAGCATCAAAACTCATAAAATCGACTAGAATCTGTGTTCATCTCTGTCAGTTCAAGTTTATATTGACTTTTCAAGAAATGTTATAAATATAAACCTCTCAGCATTTGTTTAAGGAAAGTTAGATTTAAATTTGAGCTGTTAAACATTCAAATTTGCTTTATAATTTCAAAAGTTATGAAGGAAAAAAGCAGAAAAAATTCTTCCAAAAAACGCTATTAAGAGATATGACATACCAAACTTGAGAAAGAAATATTAAAAAGTGAACGAAAAAAAGAGGAGATTTTTTTTGAGGGGAGTGAAGGGTGACATAACTGACGAAATTTAGTCACGTGGTATCAATTGATTTATAGATCTTGATGTCTTCTGTAGTAGCCTCGAATTAAGTTTTTAATTAAGCATCAACTCTTGAGATTTTAACACTAATTTTATTTTTCAGATAATGGTGGAAGATGGCAGAGAGGTGGAGGCTTCCGTGGAAGAGGGCGTGGTCGTGGAGGAAGAGGAGGAAATCGTGGTGGGAGAGGTGGGAATCGTGGCGGTAGTGGAAATAGAGAATATCATCCACGCTCGAGGTTTGAAAATGATGATGATGACCAAGATGGTGATGCTTCCATGGGCGGCAATAGATCAGGGCGTTTCAATCCTTACGGTGGGCGTGGTGGTGGCGGTGGTCACAGAGAAAGAGATCGGTCGCCGACAAACTCGTCAGAATGGTGGAAAGTCATCATTCCCAATGGATCATCTCATGATCGAGAATGGCTGGTGAAACAACTAAAGAAATCCAGCAATGTTCCTTTTGAAGAAAAGAATTGCCACAATGTCAAAGAAAGTTTCTGTTTTTTCGTCAATGATGAAAGTGCTGCTAAAGCGCTCCGCAGACTAAACAACACCATCACAACTCGAGACGGTAAAATTGGTATAGTCACAAAACCAAGTGATCCACCGAGAGATATGAATGGTAGTTCGCATCGCGGTCGTGGCCGTGGCAGTGGCAATGGGCGTGGCTTCAGCCGGGGAGGCGGATTCAGTCAGGGCGGTGGTGGAAGTACACGACCTGCTCGAAACTTTGGTGAAACAGAAACTGCACCAGAAAAACTTGAAGTTTTGAAAGAGTTTCTGTCTACACGATATGACCACAATGCCGTCAAGTTAGATTTAACGGAGATTGGAAGCGATAAAACTTTACGTACTGGTGACTTTGATACACGAATTTGGCAACCAAAACTAATGAACACTATTCTTATGCTGGTTAACGAACTTTGTCCAAATCTCAAATCTCTTGATATCTCAAAGAATCGCTTGCAACGACTAAATATTCTTGCCAATTTGAGTCAAAAATGCCCCAGCTTGGAAGAGTTGAATCTATCACACAATTCTGTCAAATATTTGGATGAGCTATCGAAGATTTCTGATTGTAAAACGATCACCAAGTTATGGTTCAGTGATAACCCAGCAAAGGAACAGTATGAGAACGATGACAGTGGCTATGTATCTGCTATTCGTAAACACCTGCCTAGCATCAAAGAGTTGGATGGAGTAATTCTCCCACCACCAATCACCTTTGATTTGGTCGACGACAAGAAGACACTACCAACCGTTCATAAGTCGTACAGCTGTAATACAGAAGCTACAAGTATCCTAAAAAATTTTGTGGAAGGTTTCTTCAAGATTTACGATTCTGCAGACACGAATAATCGCCAAGAGCTTCTGCAAGCCTACCACAACGATGCTGTGTTTTCAGTCACCACTCACAACACCATCTCAAACAAACAAAACTCTAAAGGACTGAATGATTATTTCAATCATAGCCGAAATCTTGTCACTTTAAAAAGCATGGAGAAGAAAACGAGTTTAGTTAAAAATAAGAAGTTATCAGTAGTTGCTCTCCTTACAGAGCTTCCCGCCACTCGTCATTTACTGGAGTCACTCATACTAGATGTTTGTCTTGTCACGAACGAATGTTTGGTCTTCAATTTGAAAGGTATCTTTTTGGAAGGAAAAGATCTGACACCGAGAAGCTTCACTCGATCTTTTGTCGGTGTCCCTGAATCAGGCGCCAAATTTCTGCTCATCAACGATCACTTGACGGTACGTCAAGCTACGGAAAAAGAGATCGCAAGTCTTGAAAATGGTATTACCCAAAGCTCTAGCACTGGGGCTACTGTGTCACCAAATCTATCTGCTGAACAACAAGAAATGTTACAAAGATTTTCGCAACAATCTGGTATGAAGCCGAAATATTCATTAGATTGTCTCTTATCTAGTAACTGGGACTTCCAGGCTGCTGCAGCCAAATTTAACGAATTAAAACAAGGTGGTAAATTGCCTCCTACCGCTTTCGGTGTATAATTTCTTTTGTTTTAATTAGTATTTTGTTTATATATATTATTACCTCACCGACTATAGTGGTCACGTAGATTTTTTAACATTAATTTTTATTAAATTTTAGATTTTTAGGTTTCGATTTCCTTACCTTAAATTACGAGTTTCTTTATCTCTTTATTCATTCAATAGTTTCTGACACTTTCTGAAATTATATAATGGTATGATATCACCAAAAGAGTTCAATTTTTTACTCAGTGTTGCAACTTTTCCGTCTGTAGACGGATATCCGTCCAGTTGAGATACAAATATATCATTTCCGTCTTGCCAGTAAGAGGGTTTTTGGTTCAAATGACCATCTAATCCTAAGGTTTCCGTCCATATTCACAAAACCTAGTTGCAACACTGTTTACTACTTTTGATTTGGTTCAGTTTTTGTTCCGCTGAAAATTTCGACAGGCACCTTTTTAATGCACAGTCTCTATGAATTGTAGAAATTTGCGAGAGCCGGAAATTTTTTTGGAGTATAAAATTTATATCACAAAAAAAGCGAACGATAAAATATTTTTCCTTTTACCTAGTTTAAAATGTAAAAATTTCATAATATGTAGCCAAACAACATTATCATTATTTTGAGTTATGTGTGAGTGATTTTTTTTTAAATTTTTTCAGAATAAAAAGATTTTTCGTTGTTGTCGTTTTTAGTTTTCCCTTATTTAACCGATGAGAAGTATTCTTTTTCGAAAGACTTAAGAAAACAATAATCGTCTGTAGAATTATTCTATTTTGCTGAAATTCTTGTATCTTCTTTGTATGAAGTCATCAAGTTTACTCTCATTCTTCATTTATTTGTTTGTTTGTTTTACAGTAGTGAAGAAATCATTACAATAAAAAGAAATCTTGATGAAAAATAAAATGTCTGAACGAGAGCAGATTTGTTGCTTGGTGGAGAATGGTGAAAGGTGTAAGAAACAATCTGGCAATGCTAGTTTCAATTTTCGTGTTCAGAAGTTGGTGGAACAAAGAAAATTGAAGTTCTCATTGGATTCTAACGTAAGTATTGTACTTGATACAAATCAATTTTTTGTTTCATTCTTTTAGTGAAATTTTCTTTTCCGGGCGAAATTCTTCCAAAAGGTATGTAAATTATCTTGGGTGTATTAGTCCTGTCACGTCTTTGAAAAAGAGTGGCGTTAACGTTGGATAAATATGTCTCGTTGTGTTAAGGGGTCAAATGTAAATTTGCAACGAAATTTTTATCACCTTTCAAACGTGATAGGTGAAGCACACATACATTTGTGATTACCACAAGAACATCATACAAAAAGCAAGAAACAAAAGAAAAAGGAAAGATTCAGATGAAGAAAATGATTATCCAGAGGTTTGTTACTCTATCTCTTTTGAAACAGCATTTTACTAGTAGTCTCTATGGCATGTGTATGTCCCTCATCAACTAAAACATCTCGTATCCCGTGTAAATAATATTTTTAACTAGCTTGGATGATGAATATAAAAATGCCCTGAGAGGAACATTTCGATGAAGAGGGAAATACAAAAGAATCTCTTTCTTTTATAAGCATACGGGAAAATCGGGTCGAGGCTCAATATGCTTAGCAAAATCTCATTTTCAGCCTTAATTTATGCTTATTTACATGCTTAGACTTCGATTTGTTGATTTTCTTTGGGTTCAAGAAAATTTTGTATTTTTAAGTTGGAACATTGATTCGGCTCAAAGAATGAAAGTTTTCTTTGAAATTTGGCGCTGCAGGTGAAAATCTTTGGTCCAAGAAAGCTCAAACAGCTTTAAAAGCAGCCCTAAAAAGGTCAGCGTTTTATAAAAGCTGCACAAATTTTTTGCATTTCATGCTTAGCATGATTCTTATTTTTTTGCCGAATTTGAGCCTAAGTATGCTTATAACGTTATGCTTATAAAGAAATTAAAGTGTATGACAAAAAAGGGACGAACTTTTAAAGAACGAATTGAAAAAAGCACTTCAGGAGTCAAACTATGCATGGAAATGGGAGGGGGTTTATTTTACTCAAAAGCGTAAATCTCTTCCCTTCCCTTTATATGACGTAAAATTTTGAGCCTAAGATCATGTTTCCCACCTTTTCACTGCAAACTATCTTGTAGATGTTTGGAGTATTTTTCCTGAGCAAGCTTCCCAAAAACAAGGCCCCCATCCTTATATAATTGTTTACAAGACAAAAGAAGTGATAGTTGTTTCAACTTTGTTCTAAACGAGAGAATTATCATAGAATTATACAACTCTGAGAAAGAAATACCTCATCAAATGATTTATTTTATAAACATTTCGATTGAGGTTAATCCGTCGACCATCATTTTTGACAACTCACTAAAAAGGGAAAGTACAAAAATTCTAATTTTTTAATCCGATTAAAGCAGATAAACTTGAAACATGGAATAACACTTAAACCTACTCTGTCAATTTACAAATAAACCCAGGTTACTGAGGCTTTAAAAACTAGACTTGTATCTCCAATACATCTAAATATTTATTTTTTGAAACTCTTTTACCTCCTCGATAGCCACAACAAAACTTAAAAACCATCATAATAAATATGCATAAAATGACGATTGCCTTTTTGAATGGTTTATCTACAAAATTGACCGATTACTGGGTTACCAGACCTCAACAAATGATTATAGATGACAATCGGTTGCACTCCTATCGTGAATTTTTGATATTTTTTGGCTACAAAATATTAAGTGGTAAAAAGTTAGAGGAGGAGTCCTTTTTTTTAAGTGGTGGCAAAATGGATGACATCATCAGGGGGTAAAAAACGTTAGAAATTCTCTAAATTATTACAAAGTGTGTCAGATGTTATTACAAAGTGCGTCAGCTTTTTTGTATTACAAAGTGCGTCAGGTGTTATTACAAAGTGCGTCAGTTTTTGGTATTACAAAGTGCGTTAGGTCGTTTATTACAAAGTGCGTCAGGTATTACAAAGTGCGTTAAGGTGTATTACAAAGTGCGTCAGGTATTGCAAAGTGTGGCGTTTATTACAAAGTGCGGCGTTTATTACAAAGTGCGTTAGTACAGGGGGCACTGTGTTGGGAAGTATGCCAGACATTGTATATGTAAGGATGACGTTGCTCAGATGAACAAAACACTCGCGAGAGCACATCATTCTATTCCGCTTGTCGCCGAATACGCCATGACTCTGTTGTTTTGCGAGCACAGGGTGAATAATGTCTGAAAATAATAGGTATCCATCCCTTGAGATGGTCCATGCTCTCCGCATCAACGGAATCATCCTTCCTTCCAATAAGCTCTACGCAAGTATAAATTTAACGTAATTTGCTTTGTTTTCGGTTTTATGTTCAGGTCGACTTATCTCAATTACCCGTTGGAACTTTACGGCGGTACAAACGACATTATCGCATTCCAACACGCCCTGGGATGAGCAAATCCATGCTTATTGATGTAAGTATATGAATGCCATACAAGTTGGAACTAAAAGATTAGAGTTTTTTCAATCATTTTATCTGGACTGTGAAAATTATTTCTCCAAACTCTGAAAGTCTTACAAAAATTGGAGTACAAATTAAGTGTTATATTTTAATAGACAGGTACGAGCCGGGAAGTATCTTATCCATTTGGTGGACTAACTTTCTTGGGGTTTTTCTTGTTCCTTATGGTAATGAAAATATTTTAAGCTTCTGGGCCACCTGGATTTCTCACCTGGGTATCCATAATGGCGGATTTTTGGTCATGTGACCCCCGTAGGCAAAACTGAAAATTTTTCCGACCCAAATATAGGCATATCATATATCAATCGATCGGAAATTTGATACTGATTAATTTTAAGATATAAAGTTGGGTCTGAAAACCTTCCTATCTCGAGATATAAATCACTTTCGTTTTCTCAGGTTTGGCTGCAGTTGTAGGCGGACATTCATGGAGTGAAGCAATTCTTTTAGTCATATCTCAAGAAATATGCTTTTAAACATATCAAAACTTTATGTGCTCCTAGAAAAGGCATTGAAAATTGTTTGTGCAAATTTTCAATAAGTTTGCAGTAAAAATGTGTATTTTACAGACCAGAGTACAATTTCCTTACCGTCCAAATAGATCTTTTTTTCTTAAAATTGGCCTTTTTGTCTGAAATGAATGAATGAAATGATTCTTAATAAGGTTTAGAGCCACTTAATTCTGCATATTATACTCAGAGAGGTACTTGGGGAATATATAAGGGATAAATGTGTCCGGTCAGCACTTTATAAACATGTTTTTTTGGTAAGATTTTATCTCAAAAACGGTGAAATTTCCAAGCTAATATTCAAAGATTTGACTAAGTCTCTCATTGTATCTCGACATTAAACGAAGTTGAACCTTATTCCTTAGTTTGACACATGCAAAGAATTAAGAAAACATGTAAATCGTTGTGTGTATTTTACAGACCATAATTAAGTGCTTCTAGGTGGTTATATTGCTCTAAGCTGTTTAGACTTACTACGGAAAAACCCGAGCCGGAGAATTTTACTGAGGATAATCCGTCAAGATCCTCTAATTCCTATATCTTTATTATTCATGCATGTAACGAGAAATCTGTGTAACCTGCCTTTGAGACTTCGAGAAGTGCTTAAAACATGCAGAACTGCATAGCATAAAATTTTGATAAAATTAGTCTGGCTTTGAAACCAGTAAGCCTGGATAGCCTTGTATGCGCGAGACGTCAGACTTTGAATTATTTTCCTAAAAAAGAACAAAACCCCAAACTTTTTATTTCTTGCAAGCTTGCTAGACACTAGCAAGACACTAGCACAGATTTGTCGCTCAGTCGTTGAACGGCCTGTAGAGTTTCTGTCCACCCAACGACCCTCACATGGTATAGGTTGGCCCTAGCAAAGTAGCATTTACTTTTCATTAAGTGAAACACAGCACCGAGTTGGAGTTAGTCCTGATCTCCTAGACGACGGTCAATACTTGGTACACTACTGCGCCTTCACATGGGATAAATCATAACTGGACATCTATCTTCCATTGTGTCTTTGAAGCGAGCTTCGTTGCCGCCTGTATTTTAAAATTGGTATAAAAAATCCGACGATATTCCTTCACAATGCTATTTCCTTGAATTACTTACGTAAAATGATTGATAGATAGCTTGATAGCTTGGAAATCTATATATTAAAACGCTAAAACGTGTGTGTTTACAACGTTTTGTAAAAAGTTTTCGAAAGTCTAACAAAGCTCTACAAAGCTTCCTCTTCATGGCGTTGAACTTTTTTCTCCTTTCTTTTATAAAATCAAAATCTTATCATCAATCGGCAGCTATCTTTCGTTCGTTAGGGTTTTTTAGATATATAGTGATTTGCTGGATTGGGACACGCAGCGTGCGACACTGCACACACGGCTAGTTACTCTTAAGTCACAAAATAATTGTTTTCAAATTTTTATACGCTGAAATGGAGAATTTCAACTGCGTGTATACTTTTGAATCACTTTTATCATTCCAATTAGTTTTTTTATTGGCTTGAAAAAAAAAGTATGCCAAAGTTGAGGGCCTGTGTCATATAACCTGATAACAGCTGTTCATAATTTTCTTACGCGCACGGTAAACCTCTAAAGGTGCTTGAAAATTATACATCTGAGGGAAATAGTCCTACCGCGGAAAATTTTACAACAAGAATCTAGTTGTCCGCCAGAAAGTCAAAAACTGATACGGCGCCCTATTCATAAACACAATCACGCAACTTTGTTGTCATCCCCAGTCCTTTTAGACGAACGCGGTCCTTACGATTTCAAGATTGCATATTCGTCAGATTGTATGTTTTCACCCATCCCTTTAGAGCTTCAGCGTGGTGGGCAGAAAACCATCACAATCTGATCTCAGGTTAGTGTCATAAGAATATCATAATTTGAATCCTATACTCTCAATCCTATATACTCGATATTATTTCATACTTTTCAGTCAAAATTTATAAATATTCGTCGGAGTTTTGACAAATGACGATGATTTCGCATCTGTTATCTTTGTTATGATATGGATAAAAGACTTGAGAAGAATAGAACAACAGAGACTTTTGTCGTTGTTTTGACGTTGTTAGCAAGGTATTCCAGAGGTAGATCATCAAGATTTATTGTTTCGTTTTATGTTTTAACGAGGCGGCAACGAAGCTAGCAGTGCTTTCTACAAAAAATACGAAGGAGAAGGATGTCCAGTCGTTTATGTTCATGTTCGGACGAAGCCACAGAGACCAGACAATTCTAAAACTTTAAAACCTCATGAAGGGAAAGGAAAATGGGATCACCATCAGCAAGCCATGTCCGAAACAACTAAGAATTTTAAAATCAAGATTTCTTAATATTATACTTAGATTTTTGTAAGAAAACGAGGATAATTTTGACATGTACCTTGAGAGAAGCGTTATTTTAATCGACAATAACTTCTTGAAAGCACTTTTAGTTAAAATTCTTAGAGTCTGGCTTCTTCAACTGGCTGAAGGCGTTGTGTTGCATTCATGTAGTTAAAGCGGATATACAATGATGCATTGAACCATTATACACCTCTTATAATTGTAACAGTAACCAGCATAGCCCCAAGCAGGTTCACAGATATAGCTCCATCACTAGGCTTCCATTGCAATGGCCTAGGCTTATCGCCTCTCGAAGCCATATTGTGCCGACGTTTTGTGGCCCTATAGACAACACAGATTCTAAGCCCTCTAAATCTCGTTTCATGCATGAATAATAAAGATAAAGGAATTGGCGCATTTTGACGGATTAACTCAGTAAATTCTCAAGTTTGGGTATTTCTGTAGTAATCCAAAGCGTTTTAGGACAAGACAAGCTCCTAGAAGCACTTAAATCTGGTCTGTAAAATACACACTGTAACGATTTACGTTATTCATAATTCTTTGCATTAGGCAATCTAAAGAACAGAAGGTTCTCGTTTTATGTTGAGATGCAATGAGAGAATTTTCATTAATTGTTTGGAAATTTCACCGTTTTCGGGATCATGTCTTACCGTAAATCATGCTTATAAAGTGCTGACCGGACACATTTAGCCCTTATTTTGTTGCTAAGTACCCCTCTGAGTGAGATTACGAAGAAGTGATTGGCTCTAAACCTTATTGGGAAACATTTCGATCATTCATTTCAGACAAAAAGGCCAATTTCGAGAGAAAAAAATCTTTTTTCGACGGTAAGGAAATTGTACTCTGGTCTGTAAAATACACGTTTTTACTGCAAACTTATTGAAAATTTGCACAAACAATTTCAATGTCTTTTCTAGGAGCACATAAAGTTTTGATATGTTTAAAAGCATATTTCTTGAGATATGACTAAAAGAATTGCCTCACTCCATGAAAGCCCGCCTACAACCTGCAGCCAAACCTGAGAAAACGAAAGTTATTTATATCTCGAGATAAGAAAGTTTTCAGACCCAACTTTATATCTTAAAATTAATCAGTATCAAATTTCCGATCGATTGATATATGATATGCCTATATTTGAGTTGGGAAGATTTTCAGTTTTGCCTACGGGGGTCACATGACCAAAAATCCGCCATTATGGATACCCATGTGAGAAATCCAGGTGGCCCAGAAGCTTAAAATATTCTTATTGCCATAAGGAACAAGAAAAATCCCAAGAAAGTTAGTCCACCAAATGGATAAGATACTTCCCGGCTCGTACCTGTCTATAAGGCAAATTCGAGATGCGTGGCTCACTTTGAAAATTCCTTGTCAAGCAGTCAGTTCTATCGTCATTATCTATTTGTAATCTTTCTTTAACGCGAACATGCTTTCGCTCATCAACCTTAAAAACCTCTCCATTCTTTCCAATAGAACATCCATAAACACTTTCGAACGATATCCGTACCGGAAAGAGAAACAATCACTTATTTCATTTACATGGTCAAAACGTACAAAAGCAAGCTGGATCAAAGACCAGCTGATGCCGTTATCTAGATTCTTCAGTTGACCAAAGGATTGTTTTGAGATTCTGCATCAAGTTATTGGGGTTGGACATCGATTTTGGACTTTTCTTTTGTGTACTACGATTGAGATGAATATACGACTGCACTGCCTCAGTGCCTCGTTGGTACCTTTTTAAGCACTTGTGTTTTAGATGATGATGTAGCCAGCTCCCGTGTGGTTTTTAATGAGTTTTCTATTAGAAAAATCCACCGAATTTTGCTTTGGACAGGTTTTCAGTTTTTAGATTTTAACTGACAGGAAATTTTATAGTCTGAATCGTAGAACTCTACAAAACCGTAGGTTGTATAAGGAGCACCATAAATACGTTAGAGGATGCCAACACCCTTACCTAGGAATTTTATAATTTATAGTATCTCTTCATTCCTGAATATTGTATATAGTTGCATTAGGACATGATGAATGCAAAAGCTTGAATAGTTTGAGTAAAATTATTGCATTGACAAGATCATATAAATTAATTTCAATTTTCGGAAATTTTTTATCAGATCCATGAAGGGGGCCCCCCACGAACTCATCGCTCAAAAAGAGCACAAGCCAATACCTTTGGCTTTTTTGATGTTCTTTCAACTACGTCAATCAGTTGAAATATAGAATTTTGGAAACGAGATCACTCCGTCATTTTGTTTTAAATTGAGGTCTTGCAAAAAGATAATTATTGTGTGTAATTTATGATTTTTTTTTTCAATTGTAAAATTTTTAGTGGCCTTTGTGAGACAAAAGAAAAGAAAGAAGCAAAATGGCTGTGTAAAGGTCAATTTTGGACGTCCACTTTTGTCAATGAGTCATTCCTAGAATTAAGCTCACTTTTTTATAAGGAACTTGAGGCTGAAAATTATGGTTCCAAAAATAAGCTTAATAAGGAATTGTTAAAGAACTGGTCAGGCTGAGAATAAGAAAACAAGTTAAGGAACAGAGAGGACAACATTCAATAAACATCTTTTTTATTTGTTATACTTTATACATAAGTTACATACATACTTAGCAAATCCAATCTTCACAGCTAAGTAAATAAGGAACTCGATAGCTGAAATCTTCTGGAAAAATAAGGAACTCCAGGCTCGGAGCAAAGTTAAGGTTCCTTATATAAAAAAACGTGTATTGGGAAATGAGTTCCGCAAAACTGATAGTGCTTTTTTTATTATGAAGATTTTGCCAGGCATTTGTAAAGAAATCGACACGAAATTTTGATTTTTTTTATTATTTTAATTAAAGTTTTCCTTTTGAATGGAGGAAAAGGTTTTACTCTCAAAGCTATTTGATGAGAGACACTTATATTTGACATAATGGCGCTGTAAGGGAGCTGACCCTTTCCGATTTTTTAACTACGGAAAACTTTTGTGGAACTTTTAATGTTCGAGTTAAATGACTTTTCCTCTTTTTTGATTATCCTCGACCATCATTTTGTTTTTAATGATTGATCAGTGTAAAATCTAAAAATTTCGTTGTGGTCTATGTATAATGCATTTTAGATGGTTCACTCCCCTATTCGAATTTGACGCTTTGTTATTTGTTCACGTTTTTAATTTTAAGCATACATTTATGGACGCAAATCAAACAGAAATTGAACCTCGCACTTGCTAATTTTTGAAGTCGATTTGCTGATTAAACAATAATGTAAACTCATCAGTCATCAAATAACTACCGACTTCGAATTTTCGAAAAATAAACATATATATTAACAGACATTTTTCATGTTTGAAGTTCCTAAAGCATAAATGCCTTAAATAGAATACGCTTATAAAAAACATTCTCATCGGGAAAGTCCCTTTTGTAATAAGATTGTTAGATTGTTAATTAATGTAAGCAATGTAGGATGTAAATTGAGCTTGACGCAACCCTATTCGTAGAACAGAGCATTTACTAAATAGACGACATGTATGGTAGCGACTGTGCTGTTCCTGTTGCTGCTGATAAACGGAGAGGTGGACCAAATGAGGAGCTTGTCAGAAGAGAGAGCAAATCCCTTTTAGGTTTGTAACTTGTTTTATTTTTGTCTTGATAGCCCGTTATTCTTGTTACTCTTGCATTGAAGATACTCTATCACTTGGCGAGGCAAATTTGTTTCGAAAGCTAAATTTAAAAAACTGGGCTTTTTGTTTATACCGACAACAAGAAATGACCAGTTGGAGCCTTTCAATATTTCATGTCCTACCAGGTCATTTTATGAGTTTGGTCCCTCATATTTCACTCTTGTCTTTAAATAATCTTCAAATTCAAAAATGCAGAAACGAGCAGAAGCCTATAAGTTAAAGAAAAGGTTTTCACATAGCGGTGAGTAAATTGTTAAAAATTCTTAACCAAGTCTGTTCCTTTTTTTTATTTAGAAGCATGTTTATGAGTAACGAGATTTCTATTATGAAAGTAGTTTGGATAAGTAAAGAATGCAGTACAAGGAGAAGGATTATATATAATTTGACTATTTTATAATTGGTTGGTAATTAAAAAACGGGAGTTAGCTGTTCAGTTCAGAAAACTGTAGAAAACTTTGTCTTGTGTCTTGTATAGCTATTATAATTATGTGAACTAGTATACTGCTTTTTTTACAACATTTTAATACTTCTAAACAGACTGACTGATTTAGTTTCTTTTTTGTGCATGAAATAATTTCCTATTAAAGACTGAGTCCGACGTTTTTGCTGTCCATTCAAGACCCGTTAGTTTCTCAACACCCTTGATGCGATAACCTCACATATATCACAACATATAATGAATGTTTTGGCAAAATCATTGGGTAACTGACGACCCGACGAGGCGCTATGGTATAGTGGTCATTGACCTTGGTTGCCTATTCTATTCTATTATGGTTGAGTTACAGGAGGCTCTGGGGGAGCCCATTCTCGCAACCACAGATGCTTTAAGTAAGCATCCCGTCAGCACCTTGAACTGACTACCCAATTCCCCTCACATGGTACCGTGAAAAAGGGTAACTTGCATCATTGGAGGCTAACATGCATAGCCCTCAAATGAAAGACACAGCTGGTCATTAAAATACAAAAATAAATCAAAACAAAAATGGTAGAGTAGAGCTGCGAGCGGAGCTGCGTAGTTGTATTTTAATGACCAGACAGGTCATTCATTTGAGGGCTATGCATGTTAGCCTCCACTGATGCAAGTTACCCTTTTTCACGGTATGGGTTGAACCGGGCGAAGGTTTGTTCACTTGCCAAGTGAACCGTTGTGAGTGGGAATCGAACCTTGGTCAAGGTTGATGTCCACTATACCACAATGCCACACACAGGCGACTGAGGTTTGATTCCCACTCGCAATGGTTCACTTGGCAAGTGAATAAACCTTCGCCCAGGTCATGTGAGGGGAATTGGGTAGTCATTCCAGGGTGCTGGCGGGGCGCTCATTGAAAGCATCTATAGTTGCAAAAATGGGCCTCAAAGCCTCCTGCAACTGAACCAAATAGAACAGACACGCAAAGTCCGGTGTTGGATGAGGATACTTTTTAACACCGGACAATTTCAACACCGGACTTGAGTCCAGTGTGTCCAATGTGCATTATTTTTTAAACAAACTTTGTCCGGTGTCCAGAAATTCAAAAATTTAACACCAGACAAAAAGTTCCCGGTGTGGCTGAGGGATCAACAAGGTCGTGTACTTGGGGTTTGCCCCACAAGGAGGCCAATCTTGGAAGGCAAGCCATGTATGATACAAGCTAAAGGAAACCAGACCCGATCAATCAAACTTGTGGAACCAATCGAACAATCAAACTAATCGAACTCCATCGAACATTAAAGTTCGATTAAAAAAATTAATCGAACCTAATCAAACGCTCACAATTTTTGAAGCAATCAATAGCAGTTCGATTAGTTCGGTCAGTAAAAACTTTGATTAGTTCGATGATATTAAATCCTCATATATCTTCCCTTGCTTGCAAAAACTTTATCCTGGCACACCATTTTGACAGTTCCCGGACTTAACAGCTTAACGTTTATTGTACCCGGATTTTTGCCTATCCGACATAAAGTCTGTAGCCCCTCTGTTGCAATTTCATGCACGACCGAGTAGTGGTGGAATACTACGCCCCAACAGACCGCCTCTGGCACTTAAAGGACGCAAGTAAAGTGTGTAATCCGTTATCGGAAGTAAATTCACGATTTATATACATTCTGATTTTGGCTTTGAAAAGAAGCTAATACCGAGTTTATGTATGTGTGTTTTTCAGCAACGGAGACGGTAAGGTTCTAATTTGGCTAGATCATGACCAACTGAGGACGAAGGTAAATCAGCACTTTTACTGCCTCGATTTTGCGGGTCAGAACTGCGGGTTTTTCCAAATCGCTCCAGTCGCTTTACCGTCCTGAAAAGTGCAAATACATAAACTCGCTAATATACGGTGGCGGAGTAGCACAAACTTATCAAAAAAAATTGGTTTATCGAACTGATCGAACCGAAACCCATTGATGGAACTTAATCGAACACTCGCAATCTTTTTAAAAATCTTAGAGTTTGATTAAATTTTTTAATCAAACTTTAATCGTTCAATGGAGTTTGATTAGTTCCATTGTTCGATTGGTTTGACAAGTTCGATTGATCATAGGTCTGGAGGAAAGGAAAAGTTTGACTCTTAAACAAATTGAATACATCAAAAAAACTGATGACCCTTCCATAGATTTTTTCTGACCATAACCCACCCATCCAACTCCAAAATCCAGGGTCGGGTGATGGCAAACAAATTTTTAAGTCCAGCCTAAAGACTCACTAAATTAAGAAAAAATCAACTTCTTGTAAAATTGTGCTTTGATCACCATTTTTGAATAATTTAATTTTAAAATTTTCAAAAACATAATTATTCAGTTGAAAAATAGAACTTTACTCCCAGGTGTCAGAATAATTAGGCTGCTCTAACTTGGGACGATTGATCGAAACATGGGACTGTTGATATCTGGCCTGTATTTTCACTTACTGTTAAATCTCTTTGACAACAAATTTATTTTGATAACTCCGTCAAGTTTATCAATCATACTTTCTGTCATAACATGTCACAGTACAAAGGGAATAAATTATCATGTTTCAGCAGCTTTCTTGTAAAAGCCCGTGTAGGAATATTAATTTAATTGTCTGAGAAAAAATAGCATCAAAAAGGTATGAAAATCGTTCAGTATTCAAGAATTAGAAGGGAAATCATTTTCTAAACGATTAAAATGTGAAGTGATACAAAAGAAATCATTTTCATCTGTTTTATTTTATTGAATATCGTTTACAATCTTATGTCATTGATGAAATTCATTTAGGAGAAAAATGATCATTTTTGTGTAGAAAAAAATCGTTTTTTCCTATATAGGGCTCACAAACAAAAATTGAGTGAAAAAAATGTTACAGGGGTATTTATTTTTGGTGTTTTCAAAAGAACAGAATTAAGGCTCGCAAGGGACAAAACGAGGTACTCAATGGGTGGTATCGAAGTTCCATTTCTTTTGAGTGAATCAAATTCTTTTAAGGATTTCATTTCAGAACTTCAAATTCTTTTCAGTAATTGCAAATTCGTACAAGAAATCCATTTTTCGTTTTAGTTATTTTTGAATAGTCTTGTTGCTTTTCTACTCTAATAGAAACGTTTAAGATCATAAGATATCGTTTTAACCTTAACCAAACTTTCAATAGGTACAATTTTTAAACAATGAAAATTGTCTGGGAAAGGAAATAGTTTGTTAACATTCGTTGACGTTGAAAAGTGTTTTTCAAAAATGTTATTCTGGTCTTTATTTTTTCAAGTAAGATAAGAAGGAAGGGGTGCATGTCACTAGTCCGACACTTTCTAGTCCGACAGTAAAATAGTCCGAATCTTTAAAATAAATTTACAATTTGGAAGAGTTTTTTTCTGACGTCACTTTTGTCCGAAAACGAAAGATTTTAGAGTGTCGAATGTTGAATAGGGGTTTTTCACAGAGATAATATTAATAAAAGTCTATTTTGGCGGCATTTCGACATAATTAGAAATAAAGGACCAATCAGAGTTGTAAATCACTAAAGAAGGGTCGTAAAAACAGCTAAATCCAATTTCTTGACTCTTGAAAGCCTATCCTAACAAGCTTCCCAAAACTTAAGAAAAGTCGGGTTTAGGGAGGGGCCTAACCTCAAAATCATCATCATCATCATCATCCTTCGACTTAGGTCCGAATGGACCTCAAAATCGGAACGTTGGATTTTTATAAAAGATGTGCCTCCGATTCATATTTCGTTTTTCATATGTTTTTTTTGACTTGTTGTCGGACAAAATTGTTGTCGGAATACTGACGCATTCGTCAAATCCAACGTCGGACATTTTTACTGTCGGACTAGAAAGTGTCGGACTACTGACTACCTCCCGAAGGAAGACCATGATAAAAAAATACTGGGTGTGCCACAAAAAAGTTTCTCCCTTTAAAGTGAACTTTCCCGAGATCTAAAATTTTTGAAAGAACGAATCCTTTTTCATTGTAAAGAAGAAAGATTAACTTAGATTTTGATGGGTCATTTATTAAATTTGGTTTATTAGATCAAAAGTTATGCTCGATTGAATAAAAAAGTTACTTTCAGAAAGTGCACGAAAACGTTGAAAATCAGCTTATCAAATTAAATAGAAGCACGATCACATGATACATCAGTATTGTTATTTTAGTCATTAAAAATTATAATTAGCTGTCAAAGTGACCTTTTGTTTTACAAAAGAAAGTAAAGTTGAATTTTAACTGAATTTCAGAAAATGCCAAAAATTCTGGCAAAATTAATCAAAATGCATGAAATATGGGTTTCGAGATAAATCCAGCCTTGCGTTGACTTTATCCAGTCTAGAACCAAAAATCTAATGATAAACTCGGTAAAAACAAATGAAAATGATTTTCATTTTGAATTTTATAAACCCTTTTTATGCTTAAGTTTCAAAATTTATGCGTATAATTGCTAAGAAATGCTCTTATTCGTACAAAGGCTATCGCGATTGCCAAATTTTAAAATAAAGATTTAATAGATCGATTTTCAACGTTCTTGAGCACTTTCTGAAAGTAACTTTTTTATTCAATCGAGCATAACTTTTGATCTAATAAACCAAATTCAATGAATGACCTATCAAAATTTAAGTTTATCATTTCTCTTTCCAATGAAAAAGAAATGGTTCTTTTAAAATTTTCAGACTTCAAGAAAATTAACTTTAAAGAGAGAAACTTTTTTGTGGCACACCTGGTAGTAGATTTCAGTAAATTTGACAAAATGACTTTTGCAACAAGTTTTATGGCAATCTTAAATCTGATTTTTGTAAATGATCAATCGAAGGTTTTAGTATAATTTTACCATGAACTCAAGCATCAGTTTGTAAAATTTAGGGCAAAAAGGGGTACTCTGGCAATAAGTAGCCCGATTGGGGCCCCAATTGGGGTACCCTACCTTTTAGGAACACCCTTTCTTTAGTGTTAGTGATATGAAAATGGTGATCAGGGCACGATAACATAAGAAGTAGAGTGTTTTCACTTTAAAGTTACACTTCTTTTGATAAAAGCGTTGTTTTTGCATCTTGAAGTAAGTAATCCAAAAATGCATCACATATTGCAAAATGCAATATGCTGATTCAATTCCTGAAAGAGCATGTTTTTGTTTAGAATTTTCTCTTCTAAAACATCACATAGTAGCTGTGATAACTTGTAATAATATAAACAATAATAATAAGTGGCATTCTCTGGAAAGCTTTTAGGTAGCTAAAGAATTGTTCTCAAAAAGGACCACTAATTTGAATGTCTATCATGTTTTTCATTGCTACCTGTTACTTATTTTACCCTATGGCATCCTTTCTTCAATTTATATTTGGTTTCACTTCAGAACTAGGTCATGTCTTTTCTAAACATTTCTCTTTACCAACATCTTATCTATCAACTAGTCCTTTACTTTCTTTGGTTTTGCTATCACAAAATGTATATATGGGATAGCTTATGAAAATGTTCATCCTCTCAAAAAGTAGACTTTGTTTTTCAACTCTCTTTGTTTGAACTTTTTTTATGGCTTTTCTTTCTTTTGAAATATCTCATAACAATATTAATCTTTTGAAGGAGGAAATATTTGAAGTGTTTCAGTATCTTTCATGTATTGTTTTCATTTGCCTTTTCATGAAAAGAACAACCTCTTTTTCTACTTTCTTTCCAGAGGGTTAAGATTGTAATTTGGACTATAATATTGGGAAAAGTTTTATCATCATAAATTATTTAGCATATTTTTTATTATTTTGATTTCTTTATATATGTAAGATAAAACATAAAAAGCTCTCTATCTTTCCCTGAAAATTATGGAGAATATTCATCATAATTACTTTGATCATTTTTACCACCTGTCTAGAATACAAAAAAAACAAGACATTTAGGGAAGTTCACTTGGAATGTTTTCTACTTTCCTTTTACTGGTTGCAAATGGTGGAAATTTATATTTGTTTATATATCTTTCACTTGGTTTTCTTTTTATATCAATTGTCAATGCTCTATTTTTTGATTTACTTGGATTGTAATTTTTGTTAGGCTTTTTTCTCCTTAAATATACACTACTCTCAGGTGCCCAAAAGTGGGGGAGCTAATTGCCTGTGGGTGGAAATTGTACTAATATCTAAAAAGGCAATTATAGAATATTATAACGTGCTAAAGCACTTATAATTGTGAAAGTGGAAAGCCCAATTGTGAACACTTTTTTGTAAACACTCAAGAATAGAGAAGGCTAAATTCAAGGGTGATGGGTATATACTCAGGATAAGGGTACTCAGGATAAGGGAATGCCTTTAATTGTAAAGTTAGAATTATAAGTCTTACTTACTGTAATGTCTGGATTAAGAAAAACTCAATTATAAAGCCCACGTGATGTCGGGGGCGTACAGGGTTTACAATTTATAAATACCGAATAATTTTACCAAAATTTCCGAAATTCCATAAAAAAATACTTGCAATTCCGAAACCATTTTTTGGGGTATTTTTCCTTGTTTTGACTAATTTTTCCGTCAAATTTGATTTTTCATGTATGAGTTCCGAAAAAGGTGGATAAAAACTTCATAATACCAAAATTTTGAAGCAAAAATCCATGGATTTCCGATACCAAAACAATTTCAGAATTCCGAAATACCGAAGGAATTTTGTCCGATTTCCGCAATTACAAAGAAAAAAGGGTTGATTTCCGCAATTCCGAATGCACGCAATTCAGCTTCGTATTTCCAATTATTTCGCCCTCTATGCTGCCCCAAAGTTTGCGGACATACATACATACATACATACAAACATTCTGAGATTCTAACTCAACTGAAGTTGAGAAAAACCAGGCTATTCAAGCGCAAATTAAGTGACTCTTTTGAAGCTCTTCAGGGCAAAGCCCTTTCTAAAAATATAAATTTCACATTTTGCCAGGGGGGGGGTTCAGTAGTAAAATCTCAGACATAATGGCGTTTACCACTGTGGTGGTGTGACAAAAAATCAAAAAAAAATTTTACTACCCAGGGTAGTTAAGGTGGTAGTCTACCGCCAGATTTCAAAAGTCAAAAAATCACATTTTTTGCAATAACTCAAGAACTTCTTTACATTTCGTAATGAAATTTTCAGGAAATGTATATCAACTATTAACATTTTTAAAAATAAAAAAAAATTCTAAAAATAACCAAAGACGGGGGTAAAATCAGCTAGGGGGTAAAATACTTTATTTTGCTTGTGTCAGGTTTTCTGAATAGTCGGCTTGACCTATGAAGTTAGTTTTTTTTTTAAATGACTAATATTTAGAAAAGGTCTGGAATGAGTGAAAAAAAAAATTAAAAATTTTTTCCAGGGGGTAAGAAACTGAAAAAAACGCTTTTTTGAGATTAAAAATCAGGAAACCAATTTTAAATTTTAAAACTTTTTAATCCATTCATTCAATGCACAATCATGTAAGGAAACTTCCCTGAAAATTTCAAGTCTGTAGCTACTCTCAATCCTAAGATATTTCTGACAAGGTGTTTGCGAACCCCCGGAAACGCGTTTTTGAGAAAATCAAAGAAAAAGACAAAAATCATTTTAAGCTGGAAAGCTCTTTTCAAAAAATTTCTTCATTGAATACTCATCAAGCCAGTCAGGTTTCATAAGTTAAAGTAAAACATTTCACAAAAATTGATAAATTATCCAAAAATCAACAAAAACATGTTGCGCTAAAGTTACGTAAATATAGCAAACTTTGCGGTAATCTTGCGATTACATCAAATTTGGGTGAAAACAGCCAGCATAAGTGTGACAAAATGTTCATTGAAATTCCAGCATGACTCTCTGTAGACATGGAAACTTTTCTAGTGCATATTTTTATTCACATAGACTTGAATTGACAATGAGCTGGCTTGATCGAAGGCGCAAGGCGGCGCCTTCGCTTCGGTTATGAATGGCTGGTGTCAGATGAGAATGTGTGTCTCCAGAAGTTAGATCCAGTTCATTATAATGCACATTTCTATCTCTGTTACATCATGTTGTGCTTGGAAATATCTCAGTTACATTTAGATCCACTACAAAACATATGTGAGCCACCAAAAGCACACTGTCTATGCTCAAAACAAAATGCCGACAACTTAAATGTTTTTTCGCAGAAATCCAGCAACACAACCAATGTAGAGCAACTTTATAGATTCTGTAGAGTTCATTCTTCATTTAAATAAATCATTTCAATCAAAGAGATTAAGTTTTGATCTAAAACTTGCCAAGAAACCTGCAGAATCATGCTTACAGCTTGCTTTTCAGCTGGTTTTGATGTGTTACACTACTGCAGCTACCATCTTTAATTTCAAGGATTACGTAATGCCACGGAAAATAATATTTTGACGCTCGAAAAGGGCGTAAAAAGAGCTTTCTTTTGGCGTATCACATTGCTATGTTTCGGCCGAGATTGAAGAAATAAGTCCTCAGCAACGGGATTTTTTCTGTTGCTAGGGCGATTTTTCAAGCACCCAACAGGATAAAAATGCTCACTGCGGCCTGAATGATAAAGATATAGCTCTGAAATTTTCAGGAGATGTTCAGAAAGACCTAAGGATCTCAAAACACCCGAAAACGAGAATTCGACAATTTTTTCGATGATTTTTTATTTTTGGGTAGACTACCACCTTAAATACTAAAAAGGGTAGCATTTATGTGTTAAATGTTGAAAAAAGTTTAGTACCTGGGTAGTTAAAACTGGTAAAAATAGCAAATTTTAGCTATTTTTGTAATTCTTTTCAATTTTTTGGATGACTTTTCTGAAAAAATCTGAAAATTTTTATAATTTGAAAAAATTTTCTGTTGGAAAGTTGTTTGCTGCAAACAAAAAATTCTCCAAATTTTTTGTCAATATAAAAAAGACTAATTTTAAGGGCAAAACATTAATTTTTGCACTAAGTGAAAAATGTGTCACAGAAATAATAATTTTTTAGCTTTTTTTGTAAAATCAGTCCGAAAAGCAACCAAAAAATAGGTGGTCTCCATGACAAATTATCCCGAAAACTTTTACTACATAACTCTTCCAAGAGTCTGGGTGGTGGTATGTAAAAATTCGTAAAAATCCTTTTACTACTCATATATGTCTGAGATTTTACTATCGACCCCCCCCCCCTGATTTTGCTACCCGCAAATTGAGTATTACGTTTTAGTAATACAAATCCACATATTTTTAACCCTTATGTTATCTTTTTATATTAGCCCATAATCTTTTAGTTTTAATTATTTTTTATATCCAAGCTTTCTTCATGACCTCTTGAAATCCACTTTTAATAATACATTTAATTATTATACCTCTTTAATATTCCTAGATAAAACTTATTTATATGCTTAGCACTTTCGTTGCTTTATTCTTCTTTTTTTAGCATTAAAATTCTTTAATCTTCAGTAAGCTGAATACAGAAACTAAGTTGTTAATAACAAAATCCATAATGGGCAAAGGTAGTCTAAAAGATTACAAGGCCCCTCCAACAACATCACAACTGCCTACCTGCAAATTGAATTTGAAGCCCATTTTAGGTCTCTACTTTTTGGACCTACCTGGGAGGTCATATGGATAAACCCATGTGCGTTAGTTCTTTACCAGCTTTACTCAATAATTGCTCATTTAATTTTTCTGATTTTTTGCACTAAGGAGCATAAACCCTGGAAATTGACGGAGCCTGATTTTTGGGAGAAAAAATTCCGGTCACCAGATCAGGAAATAAATGCCCCAGAAAAAGTTTTTAGAATTTTCTCGAAATTTTAATTTTCAATCTTTATTTTTTTTTTTTTGATAATATTCCACTCTTAAATATTTTTTCAAAAAGCACAAAACGGTTATTCAATTCAAATACTATCAAAAGTTACAGCCTTTTTTGTTGGCTAGTTCGAAGCACAGGTCACAGGTCAACAGGTCATTACACAGGTCACAGGTCATACAAACAACAGACCAGAAAATTGTAACGCACTTGTAACATATAAAATATAATCAAATATTTATAAAATATAATCCTTTTGGTGCTATTTTCATCAATTCTTGTTATCATACCCAAGGTGATGCAGGAGGTATAATGGGATATGATAAAGCGATTGTCTAATAGGTATTTTTCTGTCAGGGGGCTTTGTTTAAAGGCAAGATTTATATTTTTATCTAAAACACGTGTACGTACATAACATATATGTAACACGCATATAACATTAAAAAGATAACTCCTATTACATGTGTGATATAGGTGTAATATATAATACAAGTATCACAGGTCCATGTTATACACGGCACAGAATCCAAAAGCGCATCGTAAGAACATGCATATATTTTTTACCTTTAATGAAATACCTTCAGTATGATATTTTTGACAATAACAAGTGTTTTTCACAGACAGACTTTACTTGACTGCTTCCATATAAAAAAAACAATTAAGCAAAAGTGGAAGTACTGAAATTCCAATTCTCNAACCAGAACTCAGACTCAAGAAAGTATATATCATATTTTTTCAAGAATAAAAGGAGAGAAGAGGTAAGCAGTAAGGCTTTTTCTCTTTTAATTTGAAAGACTCATGTTTTTGTATGTTACTTGTATCCACCAGGTTTATCTCCAGTGTATGGGGCTTGTTTTGTCTAATTGCTCTAGGAAAATTTTATTAGAGTGGCATTTTTCAATCACAGCTTTTTTACTAGTGTAGCTAAGTAAAAAAGCAAGTGTTATGCATTATTTTTCTTTATCAAAAATTTTTAACTTCAAACTATATCTGACTATATCACAGAAAAAAATAAAAATAAGTTACCTTGACGTTTTAGATGAATTGGTGGTGAAAAATCGTTCAATAATTACTTGGTGATTAGCTGAAATTTCACCGTAAATTATTAAAAGGTTGCAGCGTTTCACCTTGAATTGCCCTAAAAAGTCAGGGGAAATTTTTATATCTTGCATTCTGTGTTGATTGGGTAGCAGATAATTTTGCATTTCTCCAGAAGAATGTGAAAAAATTCTTTTCGATACAATTTTTTCTAATTTCGTAGAAATGTGTCCTTGAAAAAAATTTTGTTTCAAACTTTCAATACCTGAGACCTGAACCTTAGAAAAGTTGTTTCTGAATGAACCAGCTGCTTGCTACAAAAAGAAACTTTTTGTTCAGATCCAGCTTGAGTACTGCTCTCATATCATCCTGCCAGGTGTCGTTCAGATGTTGTGGAAAGTGTTATTCAGATATCGTGGAGGGTATCCTTCAGTCATAATGGAAAGTGTTGATCAGATATCGTGGAATGTGTTGTTTAGATATTGCAGAAAGTGGACACGGTGGAGGATGTTGGTCTGATATCGTGAAAGGTGTTAATTGAATTTTTTAGAATGCTTTGGTCGAAATATGCCAGATAACTGTCACTCAAGCGTCAAGCTGAAAAATTGACTATAAAAAATATAAAAAATAGCTAAACATTAAACACAATCAAGCCCAATAAAAACAAAATAAACAGTAATTAAAATATATTTAAAAAATTAGGCCTTTTCTCTTAGAAGAAACTTTAATTGAAGATTTTTGACAAGCACAAAACCCATACTTGTATGAACTGGTAAAAGCCAATATTTCAGTCTCAACTAACACCGATTCCTTCTACCATAAAAAAAACTACAAAATTCAGTAAATATAAACCTTACCCATAGCTGCTACTTTAAGATTCAGGTGTCGGGCATTTATGTTGAAAAAAGTTGACTGTGGGTCTTGAGGAAAACTATCCCTTCTAACTAAATATTGCCAAAAAAGCAACAGCAAAGATTTTAAGCTCTCTAGCCTTCAACAATGTTCTTCTTCGCCAAACCAGAACCTAGTGCTCCAAGAAAACAACCATGGATAAAGTTTACTCATGTCATGTGCTTGCAACTGCTTCCCCTTTCTACCTTTCCTTCCTTCGATGTTTTTTTGTTTTGGTTTTCTCTCCCAAGCTCGGCAATAAATCTACGGGATTTTTTCGCAAAAATCACCGACCCTTCTACAAGGTCGGTCAGGGCAAAATAAAATCAAGAAAAACGCCGAGTTGATATCGCCCGTAAACACAGACTCTATCCGCCGCGAAACATATTACGTTTTAGATAATATACAAACTATGAATGTTATATCATAATAATACATTATACGAACGATAGCATCGTCTAGGTACGTTCTACCATTAGTCGAATCTTCTGCCTTCGTCGCCGAAGAATCAGAGATTTGTAACTTAGGCATTTTTTTATAGATATTTCTCAAAGGCATTTGACTCTGTCGACAGAAAATAAATCTTTGAAATTTTGGAACTCTATGGTATTCCCCCCAAATACTATCCGGCATCAAAGTTCTTTACACCAACTCATATTCGAAAATTCTTACCACCGAAGACGAGACCTCCCCTTTCCAAATTCTGGCAGGAATACTTCAGGGTGATACTCTTGCCTCATTTTTGTTTATCATTGTTGTCGATTATATTTTACGTGTTGTTTCAGTTGATCCTTTAACATACAAGAGTATTCAGATAACAAGAAAGTGCGACGCGCGCCATCCTGCTACATTTCTCACAGATATCTATGGAAGCCCCCAACAACCATCTGTATAGGTAGAAAACTATCCTTTCCAGACGTTATCTCCCGAGATACTGGATTATGTAAGGAAGACCTGAATACAGCAATGCGAGACAAGGATGTCTGGAGGGAAATAGTGAATGCCGTGGTCTCGACTGTGGTGGAACCATGATGATGATGATGACTAACTACTCTTACTTAACACACAAAATTGACTAAAACTTCCCCTCACCCAAGTGAAAATCAAGAAAAGATTGATCACACCACTCAATTTTTAGAAAATATCTTGCAGCCCAGTGAATCTTGCAGCCCAGTTTGTCACAACCCAACCCACTGGGTTTTTAACACCCACTGGGGCACAGAGACAAGAGACAGGGGTGTTGTAAACATTCCACTTCATCGTATAGATTTTCTGCAAAACACCATGCACAAACATAGTATGAACCCCCCCTTTTTTTAAGGGGGGGGGGGATCCGAGTTTTCAAGGAAGGCTTTATAGGGGATGGGCAATTTTCCAGTTAAAATGGGGGGTTTGAGCTTATAGGGGGGGATCAAATAAAAATGGGGGGGATAGTAACTTTTTGGTTAAAAAATTATTAGTTTACTGTTTATTTGCTAGTGTTTTCAAGTTCATTGACTATTGGTACGAATTCACACTGAATTATATATTTCATTCATCAAAATTCGAAGACGAGACCTCCCCTTTCCAAATTCTGGCAGGAATACTTCAGGGTGATACTCTTGCCTCATTTTTGTTTATCATTGTTGTCGATTATATTTTACGTGTTGTTTCAGTTGATCCTTTAACATACAAGAGTATTCAGATAACAAGAAAGTGCGACGCGCGCCATCCTGCTACATTTCTCACAGATATCTATGGAAGCCCCCAACAACCATCTGTATAGGTAGAAAACTATCCTTTCCAGACGTTATCTCCCGAGATACTGGATTATGTAAGGAAGACCTGAATACAGCAATGCGAGACAAGGATGTCTGGAGGGAAATAGTGAATGCCGTGGTCTCGACTGTGGTGGAACCATGATGATGATGATGACTACTACTCTTACTTAACACACAAAATTGACTAAAACTTCCCCTCACCCAAGTGAAAATCAAGAAAAGATTGATCACACCACTCAATTTTTAGAAAATATCTTGCAGCCCAGTGAATCTTGCAGCCCAGTTTGTCACAACCCAACCCACTGGGTTTTTAACACCCACTGGGGCACAGAGACAAGAGACAGGGTGTTGTAACATTCCACTTCATCGTATAGATTTTCTGCAAAACACCATGCACAAACATAGTATGAACCCCCCCTTTTTTTAAGGGGGGGGGGATCCGAGTTTTCAAGGAAGGCTTTATAGGGGATGGGCAATTTTCCAGTTAAAATGGGGGGTTTGAGCTTATAGGGGGGGATCAAATAAAAATGGGGGGGATAGTAACTTTTTGGTTAAAAAATTATTAGTTTACTGTTTATTTGCTAGTGTTTTCAAGTTCATTGACTATTGGTACGAATTCACACTGAATTATATATTTCATTCATCAAAATTCTTCCCCAATACTGATTATACAAATTATATGCTGGGGGCTCGGACCCCTGTAAATGGTGCGGGATCAAAAAATTTTAAAAATAGGGGGGATACCTTTATAGGGGGGGATGAAATATTAATGGGGGGGTTCAGACCCCTCTGCACACTATGACAAAGAAATCCTTCTCGATGTAACAAACCGGAGTTATTTAGGCAAGAAAGCAAAAAATTTTGTGGCGGGAACTTATTTGGCGAGTGGGCAAAATATTTAATTATGGCGGGAACTAATTTTGGCGAATTTTGTCTAAATTCGCCAAAATTAGTTCCCGCCAAAAAAAGTTCCTTTAAAGAAACCTTGAAAAAAATACCATGTGGCTAAAATTTGGCACAGAGGTCCCTTAGGTTTAGAACCACCATAAAAAAGCGCAGTCGATTGAAAAGGTTGGGGGCACTTCTTTGGTTCACTTTTTGATGACGTCAGTTTTCAATAAAAGTTCTTGTAAGCAAGATTTTCAAAAAGTTTTCGAAAGGGAATTTGACTGTTCCATCTGAAAGATTATGAAAAATAGATGATGAAAATTTATTTATTAAATTATTATTATTTGTAAAATTTCGTCTTTTAGATCCCTAAAATGACCCCAAATGGCCCAAAATCTGCCATATATCTTGATAACGCCATCAACTGTCCACCTACCCTAGATACGCCTGAGAAAGTCATTAAATTATGAAATCAAAATATACACGCTTTTTTCATAAGAAAATTTTAGCACAAGCTGGGCTGTTCTTTATTTTTTCAATTTTTCAAACTTAAATGTTTTTACGATGTTCTAAATACGCTTAGTTTCTTTACTTGAGAACTTAAAATGGGTTTAAAATCTGTTAAAATCAGTAAATTTTCTTGATAATTTCTAAAAGCTGAGACTTAATTTTTTCTTAGGTTTTGGCCATATTTCAGCCTCGTGTTCTTATGAAATTGTTCTTATAAAAAAAGCGTGTATTGCATTTTTTATCTCCTTTTTTTAATCAAAATTGTGGAACACCACAAGTAACCCATAAAGTAGGAGCTTCGACAGGTCGAGACAGAAATTGCTAGCGTGTTTTTATAATTAATCACAAATTTTAATCTAAAACACCACCCTAGATACGTCTCTGACTGAGAAAGATATGAGATTATAAAATCAAAAATACATTGGATTTTTTATCTCCTCCTTTTAATCAAATTTGTGGAACACCACAGATAACCTCAATATTAGAGCTTTTTTTGGAGAAATTGCTTGCGTGTTTTTATGAATCTGTTAATAACACTATTTAATCACAAATTTTAATCTAAAGTCTGTCCAGATATAATTGGCAGTGGGAACAAGAATACCGGTAACTTTTGATAATTAAATATAATTATGGAAATCTTTTAGCTTGTTTAATAGAATCAAAAGCGCTATATTTGAATGTATTTTTGTTTGAAAAATTCGCGATTTTTAGTGGTTAAATTTGCGATTGTAAAAAATGAGCTTTTTTTCTACTTCTGCAATAACGTTCATTTTTACATCAGTGGTAGTTCAACCTTAGGTTAAGAAGTTTATTAAATTTCAAGGCAAACAGAAAAGTCGCTCGGAAGATATGGGACCCGAAATACCCCTTGGTAGCACTTTTCTGTGAAATATCAAATCTCCAAGTTATTACTACAAATGTATCCTATTGAAATGATCCGCGTAAGAATGATAAAAAAGTTAATGATTTTTTGCATTATTAAAATGTCATTCTGTGTGCAAAAGTATTTTTTTAAGATTAGCTATTGGTTGATATTGATCACATGACCTAAATTTTGTGAATATGTTCTTAATTTCAAGTCAAACTTTTAGGCTTAAAAATCAGTAAACATTGTTAAAATTATAACATTTGTATTTGGATAGTGTTTGTGTTTTTTATCTTAAGAACGCACCATGAACGCACTTTTATTTTCTTAGTTAGAGTCTTTCAAAAATGTTTATGTTCTTAAAGAAAATGCGCTGAAAAGCGCAACAGTGTTGTCGAAAAATATTGAAAAATATCTTGTGAGAAAGATGATTAAAAATGCGATCAGACGTAAGCAAAAAAAATCGAAAATTATACTTATGGTCAGTAGAAATTCAATATAATTGATTTTACACCATTTAGAGATGCTTGTAAAAAGTCTAATTTCTTTGTAATATGACTTACGCGGACGGTGGAAAGACGGCAAGATGAAAGAATACAAAATGAATAGAAAACAAAAGATTTTTAAGAGCCATTGTATGAAGTTCTTGGTCTATTTATTTTATTAAGTCGTTGATTGAACCTAGATATTTTTGGACTCGCGTAATATTCAGTTTTTGATTGGTGTAAAAATCATTTTCGTAGCACCTTTCTATCGAAAAGTAGCAAGTTTTCTTCTTCGTTTTTCTTCACTTTCTTAGACAAATTTTGAAAAACTGATAAGTGGAAAATATAAGCGTATTTAAATTTTTTTCCAACGATAACAAACTTTTTATTATGCGAAAAATGGTTAGAAAGTTATCGGCAAAAAGAATAAATAATGCACACCTTTTTGTCACAAACTTTTTTTTAAATCTTTTTCAATGGGGACCAAAAAAAAATTGATTAAAAATGCCACGTAGTATATTATGCTTTTCCTTTATTTCTGTGGTTTCTACATTTGATAATAGAAAAAAAATGATATTGAAACATCATAGTTATATCAAGCAGGAACCAATGCCTCAGTAATTCATAAGAGCATTGCTCTTTGCAAAGAAGACAGATAAAGTTGAAGTGTGCACAACAAAAAGGTAAGTCTACTTGTATCTTGCTCACAACAGACAATCATTCTGAGACCCTTTTCAAAACCCCCGCAGCTGTGGTAACTATTTTGATCCGCCTAATCTTTCCCCGCAAACAGTGCAACCATTTTAGGCATAGTGGGCTTGAAAAGTTTAAGATTTCGGTACAGAGATTTCTATTCCAGATTTTATTTAAGAGTTCAGTGGGGGCGTTATAGAGGTTCTTCACATTTTGCTAAGTTACGTAATTTCCAACATTATGGAAGAAAACATTCGATTCCGTAGAGGCGATCCCTTATGCAATTCGAACGTTTTACATCATAATGGCGGAAACTAAGTAACTTAATGAAATGTGAAAAACCTCTTGTACGAGATTGTTGGCTAAGATTACAAAATAATCAGATTGTAGAGTTGATAATTTTGGCAGACTCAATACATTTAAGTGTAATTAAAAAGGGGTAAGCGGATTAGGCCCGGCAAATTATTTCATACACTCATAACCACTTACACCATTGGAAAGCCCTCAAAAAACGATATACCAAAAAAAAGGAATTTTTTTAATTGATACCTTCTCTCTTTTTTGTTAATAACTCCCGAAAAAATTGTTTTAACCCTTCGTGCATATTGGGGCTATAGGTCCCCCCTGGTTGAAAACTTTTAATAACTTTTGATAGACTTAATATTTTTTCATGAAATTTTGGCAGTGTGGCTAAATCATGAATTGACAACTTCTAACAAAATTTTATCCTTAGTGATGACGTCATTGCCACCTGATGACGTCATCAATTTTTGAAACCTCCAAAAATAGGAACCCCCTCTAACTTTTTGTCACTTCCATATCTTTTGCTCAAATTTTGTACGGGAACTCCATTTGACATTTATACAAAGAGCACAGGGTAGTCCAGGGGAATTTAGGGTTGAAATATGTTCATTAGGTCCCTAGGAGTGAAAAACCGTCGAGTGCCACTTTGCACACCTTGTCTTCGAGCATAGGCATATTATATACCATTGGAAAGTATTTTTTCACGCTGAACAACTTTTTTGCTTATGAAAAAGTCTGAAATTGTACTCAATGCGAGTAAAACACGATGGAAGGTGTCAAAATGACGTCATCGTTTTCCCAAAATTTGACATTTGCTCTAAACTTTTGAGTGTTATATAGCGTCGGAAAGGATTTTTCATGCTGAACAATTTATTTGCTTACAAAATAGTTTGAAAATTTACTCAATGTGAGTAAAAAACAAAAGAAGCTATATATAAGTGACGTCATAATTTTTACTTCTGAAAACTGCAAGTGTTAGGCATCACTGAACACTACTAGACTACTACTAAGATTTCGACCTGTGACTGCATGTGATTTTCACGGTACCTTTTTATGCTTACTGATAGCGCGTAAAAATAAAGCCTGGAATTAGTCAGACCGCGCTACAGTTTGTGACCTCCGTACACACCCTCCATAAAAGTCCCGGTTATAGATGATGATGATTATATTTGAGCTTTTTTCTTTCAAAGTTTCTGGTCAAAAGAAGGCCTCATAGCTTTGAATACATTTTTTTTTTTAAGTACAAGTGTAAAACCAATCAATTGTAGCAAAAGCAATATTTAGTTTGATGTCAAAAACTGTGCAAAAACAGGAAGTGTTGATAGTTTCAGAATAATATGGTCCTTACAGAAATTAGCGGAAGATCGTTTCATGGGGCCCCCCAGCGGTTTGCGTGAATGCGTGAATGGGCTTTTTTGGTTGCGTGAATGCGTGAAAATCGAAAAAAAATTGCGTGAATGCGTGAATTGAAAAAACTTGCGTGAACGTGAAAATCCATATTTCTATTGCGTGAATGCGTGAATCTGCCCTGTTTTTTTGCGTGAACGCGTGAATTTTTCCTTTTCACAGTTTGTAGAAAACCCCAAGGTGCGCACCTATCCCAAATTCAAGGGATGCCAGGTGAAGGTGCACAAAAAAATCAGCAACTTTCAAATTCTCTATTTTATAAAACGATTCATGATTTAGATGCGCTTTCTAGCAATCTAGACACCTTAAATTTCCAGATTTTTTCGCTCGGGCCAAACATGTATTGGCCCTCGAATCTTAAATAACTCTAATTTGCCCCCTTGAAAGTGTTTGTTTAAGATAAAACCATGGTTATGCATGATGAGTGATCCAGGGCCAGGGTCAGGGCCAGGGGCAGAGCCACCGGGGGCAGGAGGCGGCCATGACTTCACCACGTTTTTGCAAATAAAAAGAAACTTATTTCAAAGAAATTTTTACCCATGATGTAGACTTTCAATAACCTGATTTCTTGGCAAAATTAGTCTGAAATGGAGTCGTATTTAAGCACATCAGAGGGTTAAAATAGAAATTTTCTCCTGTCGGCGCAAAATATGGTTGCGCCTCCTTAGTCACTATGTTTTAGGCCCCTCCACGCTAGGAAATTAATTCGCGAGCCCTGATTAAAACCTTTCTTTTTAATTTTTTTTGATCGCTTCGCTTGCAACAAATGTTCATTCTTTTACCTAATTTTACAAGCTATCAAGCGATGGTACCTTGCCTCTAACGAATTTAGACTACATTCTTTTTCAATGGTGTTAAAGAGAGCATTTTAAGCCAAACGCGAGTGACAGAAATGTAAAAATTTCCTCTCTGCGTAAACCATGGTTGCGCCTCCTTACCCCAGAGCTAAGCATCATGGTGTCATACTCGAGTTTGTTTGACCTATTTTTGATAATGTTTAAGCTATTTTTTGTACAAAAATTCGCCTGCGGCGCATATCTTTTCACTTACTATCGCGATACGTTAACTGCAGAAGCTTCACCTTTTCCAATCGATCGTGACAAGTTAAAAGAATCAAATATTTTGCATGATGGCATGTGATTAAAGTTGAAAAATTACGTAACACTTTCTATTTGGGGACTTCTTATGACGCTACCAAACACGGTGTCTTATAGTCAGGTTTACAGGAAAAAATCACTACTGAGTTAAGTTTTTCTCAAGTGCATGACCAGATCCGGTCGAATAATATCTCGAGTACAGCCTTGTCATACTTTTTTATGCAAATCGAACGTTTTACTCCATAATGGCGGAAATTACGTAAATTACGTAACTTAGCGAAATGTGCAAGACCTCTATTTTTGACATTTTCCCCGATTTTTTCCGAAAATTTCCCCGATTTCCCAAAAAATTGGGTTTGCGTGAATTTCGAGAAAAACTTGCGTGAATGCGTGAATTGCGAAAAAATTTTGCGTGAATGCGTGAAATTTGGGTCCGCTGGGGGGGCCTCTTTCATCGCAGATGTACTTCAAACATACTAATATTCCTCAGTACAGCCCTCACCAACCGGTCATTATTGTATTACTACTACACTACTACTTTGACACTCAATGTTCCCTCCTAGGATTACAAGCTTCCTGCTATCATAGCATGAAAGTATCTAAGTATCATATAAGTATATGTTATCAATCGTTTACAAAGGGAGCAGACATCATTACAACTGAGTATCGTAAATTGGGAAGAGAAACGAAAGTCCCCCATCAAAGTTGTATGTCATGATACTGAGGACATTTTTGTCTTGCTATAAATACTCAGTGCGATCACCATTTCTTATGAAATCCTTTTCAGTTACTCATCAAAATCAACCAAAGAACTAAGAAGCAATCCGACATTGTGACGTCAGCAATTCCTGGGCATCTGGTTGCGTAATTTTTCTGTACATATGACAGTCAGGCCATACTAAACACTATCACTACCCTTACACGGACGGGTTATTGATTACCTAGACAATCTGATCATCTATCTCCATACATCCCTGTCTGCCATCAGAGTTTCGCGTTCAGTAATTTCGATTTCAGTGGTTTTACAGCCAGTGTCTTATAATACTATGTAGTCGGTAGTAAGTTTAGTGTGGTCTATTTCCAACATTTTCTCTTTCCTGTTTTGGTTACGAGGTGATAACTTCACTAGCAAGCTTGTCTTTACTCATGTTCGAGTCACAGGCAAGCATGTGGTACGAAATTTTATGATGGTTGGAAAGAATTGATAGTTAGTTTTTTATAGAAGCGCTCTGTAGTTGGATATGTTCACGCAAGGAGATGTTCAGCACTACTTGAAGCTCAGCCTGTGTTTGTACTGCATCTAGGAGGTGTAGAGTCTGCTAAATGACGTGCCCTACGTGCCCACGTGCCCTCATTTTTTTGACGTGCCTTCGTGCCCTAAGTGCTTTACGTGCCTTCGTGCTCGCGTGCCTTACGTGCCCAACGTGCCTACGTGCTCGCGTGCCCTCCGAAATTTTACGTGCCCGACGTTCCTACGTGCTTACGTGCCCAAAGTTTTGACGTGCCCTTAAATTTTGAGGTGCCCTCGAATTTTGACGTGCCCAAAGTTTTGACGTGCCCTTAAATTTTGACGTGCCCTCGAATTTTGACGTGCCCTCGAATTTCGACGTGCTCTCAAATTTTGACGTACCCTCCAATTTTGACGTGCCCTCCAATTTTGACGTGCCCTCCAATTTCGACGTGCCCTCCAATTTCGACATGCCCTCCAATTTCGGCGTATTTAACGTATTGTCAAAATTAACAACAGTATTGTCACTATGATGAATTATACACTACACTTGGTTGGGGTTTTAAAGTTGGAAGAAAAAAATATGAAGAAGATGTTTTGTCTGCGTATAAAAGAATCAGCAAGAAACACCGAGGGAGATGGTTAAGCCATAGAGGTATAAAGAAAAACAGGAGTTGAATGTGTCGGTAATTGGTCGTTAAAGTCTTTTGATTTCTTTTATAAAATGTATCAAAAGAAATTCTAAGCTCGCCCGATGAAATAAGACTTTTTAGTAGAACTCAAGTTTGCTATGAACATTCTAATAATCAGTATTGAAGATTCTCGCCTTTTAATATACGAGAATTAGATAAAAATTCGTCCACGAAGCAAGTTTATGTTCCATTTCGCTATCCGTTCAATTTTGTTTCAAAAATATATTTTCTCAAGTCAGAAAATGAAAAGTTCTTTATAAGCACACACGTTTCAGACTCAATGTGTAGACATAAAATCGCTGGAGGATTTTGGAGGAAAGTATCAAGCAATAGAGTTCACCTTAAGGAAAACATTGATCGAAAAATCTTATAATTTGATGAAGGATTGCCAAGTTTACAGGCCTTTTTTTAGTCCAAATATTTTCTTACACTGATGTCAGAAACAATGAATCTCGTCTCATCTAATTTCTAAAGCTTAAATGAGCCAATAGGATTTCACCTATGGATAAAAGAGCTCATTAAGAATGCACGATATATGAGATTATGAGCATGCATACATCGTAATTTTTTTAATCGTAGGGCGAGCTTGGTTACAATAGCATACTTCTCCTGTTTCTTTATACCTCCATGGTTAAGCATTACTTCGAATCAACGACCTAATAAAATAGATAGACCAGTATCCTATTGAAATGATTCGCGTAAGAATGATAAAAAAATTAATGATTTTTTGCATCATTAAAATGTCATTCCGCGTGCAAAAGCATTTTTTTAAGATTAGCTATTGGTTGATATTGACCTAATCACATGACCTAAATTTTGTGAATATGTTCTTAATTTCAAGTCAAACTTTTAGGCTTAAAAATTAGTAAACATTGTTAAAATTATAACATTTGTATTTGGATAAGGTTTGTGTTTTCTATCTTAAGAACGCACGTTTATTTTCTTAGTTAGAGTCTTTCAAAAATGTTTAAGTTCTTACTTAAAGAAAATGCGCTGAAAAGCGCAACAGTGTTGTCGAAAAATATTGAAAAATATCTTGTGAGAAAGATGATTAAAAATGCGATCCGACGTAAGCAAAAAAAATCGAAAATTATGTTTATGGTCAGTAGAAATTCGATATAATTGATTTTACACCATTTAGAGATGCTTGTAAAAAGTCTAATTTCTTTGTAATATGACTTACGCGGACGGTGGAAAGACGGCAAGATGAAACAATACAAAATGAATAGAAAACAAAAGATTTTTAAGAGCCATTGTATGAAGTTCTTGGTCTATCTATTTTATTAAGTCGTTGTTCGAATCAAACTTTTCTGATTGGTTGAAAAAAGAGAAAATATGTGAGACGCGTGCTACTTACTTTTTATCAGCTGGCTCTCTTTTTATTTCAAGTTAGGGGATATAGTGTTAATTATATGAACTTTTTGAAATAGAAAGGAATTTTTTAAGATTTTAATAGAGGTATGGCATCAGAAATTCCTTCAAATCTTAAGCATCACATTGAAATACAACTTGAAATTTTGCACAAAGACAGTCTCATAGTTTTTTGTTTCCCTATGTAAAAACTTTTTTAATTCGATGCCAATTTTTTTGGAAATTTGTATTAAAAATGGTGTTTCCATTTTGGAAAGATCGTATGTTGTCTCCACTTTAAAAGGAGAACATTTTAAGTAAAACATCATAAAGTCAGTGACGCTGAAAATCTTAAATCCACTGACCAAAAAGAAAAGTTTGTGTTTCTTTAAACACCACATTTTCTTATACAAATTGTCTGTGTCTGCACTTTTAATTAAAAAGAAAATAGTAAATCAACGACATTAATTCTTATGTGTAAATAAGCGACATTCGAAAACAATGGCTTTCGCGAATATATTCAAGGACAATCTTATTAAACGCTGTGAAGTGTGTGGTGTACTCAATATGATGATGAGTAAATACGGTGATTTTTTATTCTTACTCTTTTGTGCCGACTTTTTGCGATTTTTTTGTGCAGAACGAGGAACAGTTTAACTTCACAGAAGAATTCATAGGAGAGGGACGAAATGTCTTCTGATAATGAATCATCAAGGTAGGGCACGTCAAAATTCGAGGGCACGTCAAAATTCGAGGGCACGTCAAAATTCGAGGGCACGTCAAAATTCGAGAGCACGTCAAAATTTGAGGGCACGTCAAAATTCCAGGGCACGTCAAAATTCCAGGGCACGTAGAAATTCCAGGGCACGTCAAAATTTGAGGGTGCGTCAAAATTTGAGGGCACGTCCAAATTCGAGGGCACGTCAAAATTCCAGGGCACGTCAAAACTTTGGGCACGCAAGCACGTAAGCACGTAGGCACGTCGGGCACGTAAAATTTCGGAGGGCACGCGAGCACGTAGGCACGTTGGGCACGTAAGGCACGCGAGCACGAAAGCACGTAAGGCACGTAGGGCACGAAGGCACATCAAAAAAATGAGGGCACGTGGGCACGTAGGGCACGTCATTTAGCAGACTCAGGAGGTGTAGTAGACTTTTGGTTAAGTGACGATTGAGAGAAGTCTTCATCAGTACATAGCATAGCCACATAAAATAGAAAAGGTGTCATCACTTATATCGAAGGGATCTATATCGCTATCAGACGATCTTACGATGGCATTTGTTCCGTGGTAATGTGCCACGATTGAATTAATGATTGGATAAGGAATCCCATAAACTTCAAAGATGTATGCTATCTTTCCTTGTGTCGTTTGTCTATTCCTTTGAGTCGAAGGCCTTTGTCAACAAATAAAGATATTTATTACCTTTCAACCTAAACAACTCAATAATTAATCTTACCATTGAATTTATTCTTGACTATGAGAGGTTTAATAGTGTCTTATTCTAGATTAATGATCTCCTTACACAGCTCTAATATTTTTTTAATATTTGTGTTTATCCTTTTAGTGATGGTTTTCCCTTTAAGTTTTTTCTTCTATTCAATAGCTTAGTACCCTTGGAGATATCACTTAGTGCCTTGCGGGGGGAGGAGCTATTCATTTTTTCTGTGTTTGTTTTTGTAAGTAGCATATGTTCGTAAGTGCAATGTAGTTTTTCAAATCATATAAAAAATTTAAAAAAAAAAAGGATATTATTACATTCATTTTACGTCACGTCACAAGTTTTGGACTGGATACCAGGAGTAACAACATAGGTGTGGAACTGACCGTGAGTCATGCACAATGGTTGATAGCACCCATAGAGCTGGTTCAGTCGGTCATTAACCATTCCGAAGATATACCGAAGATTCAATCATTCAAGAAAGCATCTATTTTATTGCTGTCTGCTACGGAATAAAACTGAATAAAGTCGATCTGTCAAAAAGGTAGGTTCTCAATGTGGGTCAAGCGAACAAAAAAGAGGTTGTCAGCGTTTAAACTATTAGAATCTCTTAGGCCTAAAGTCAGGACATTTAGTGATAGAATAATGAGAACTTATTTCTTTCCGATTTATCAGATTTATTAAATTTCAGCATTTTAGACGTCATTTTGACACATTTTATCGCTTTTTACTCGCACTAAGTACATCTTGTTGTTCAGTATAAAAAATCCTTTTCAACGGTGTATAACACTTAATATTTTAGCCCGACTTTGGAGAAATGAACGTTATATTGACACCTTCTATTACTTTTTACTCACATTGAGTGATTGTTAAACATGAATAAACCAGCTGCGCTGGAAGCTCCGGCTTTAGAGATTAAAAGATGTAAAAGATGAGCTTGTTGAGTTAGTTGTGTTCGAACGTTGCCCACAAACTACTAATCAGAACAGATCAGAAAGCAAAGCAATAAATCTATTGCAGAGCGAGTATGAGAAATAATCTTAACGAATTGTACGAATAAATAAACCAGCTGGAAGTTTAGCTCTTCTAAGTGATTACACATGCACTTTCTTGCTTAAATAACCAAGCCCATCCCCCGCCCACTCATCCTCAACTAAAAAGTTCAAAATTGGAGCTAAAGGAGATAAACATTTAGAAGTCAATATTTCCAAGTTCTTATAAATTTATTTTTTTCTAAACTTGCCAATAGCGAAGCCATGATGCGCCGTTGATTTGATTGTCCGGATAAAATTTAGTTAATGGGATAAACTTTCGCGATTGGGCCTACCCGCGAAATTTAAAAATTTTGCGGGGACTTAATTTCGCGGGTGGCAATATTTTCAAAATTTTGTGACTTAACTGTCAAATTGCAGGGGCAAATTGTGCATTTTGGTTGTTGAAATACACATTATTAGCACTTCTTTGATGCCAGTAAACATTCAAAAAGTATTTGTTTGACAAATTTTGAGTTTTGTTTAGAAATATTTCGCGAATGAGGCCTCCCAAATTTCCATTGAGACTTAATTTTGCGGATGACACCCAACTCCGCGAAATCAGCGAAATTTAATCCCCGCGAAAGTTTATCCCATTAAGCCACGGGTTTTTAGCTAAGCATTATTTTTTCTGCTGGGATAATACTTGGAGAAGAGTAGGATAAACCAAATTAAATGGTCAATAGTGTGTATGTAATAAATAGTGTTATATTTGGAAAAAAACCTGTTTCGGGTTTGAAAAATGTTCAAAAGGAACAGACGCCCCAGCTAATGAAATTACGACAAAGTCCAAAAAATATCATTTTCAGTTATAACACTGTGAAAATTTCTCCGATCTTGTTCAAATTTACACAGGAATTGTGTTTTAGTATCCTTTACTGAATTCTCATAGTGATATGTTTGTAAAAAATCTGTGTCTGGTTTGAAAAATCAAAAGGAACGGTCGCCAGCCGCGACGAAATTACGACAAAATCCAAAATGATCATTTTCAGCCATAATACTGTGAAAATTTCTCCGATCTTGTTCAAATTTACACAGGAATTGTGTTTTAGTATCCTTTACTGAATTCTCATAGTGATATGTTTGTAAAAAATATGTGTCGGGTTTGAAAAATCAAAAGGAACGGACGCCAGCAGCCGCGATGAAATTACAACAAAGTCCAAAAATGATAATTTTCAGCCAAAACACTGTCTGACTGTGAAAATTTCTCCAATCTTGTTAAAATTTACACAGGAACTGTGTTTCAGTATCCTTTATTGAATTCTCATAGTGATATGTTTGTAAAAAATCTGTGTGTCGGGTTTGAAAAATCAAAAGGAACGGTCGCCAGCTGATGATGAATACAACAATAACAAAGTCCAAAACAGGATCATTTTCAGCAATACATAACACCACAAAAAATACTGTGTATCAATGGCTGTGTGTTTGAAAGTTTCATTGTCAAGTTTGAAAATCCAAAAGGGACAACCACCAATTAGATATCATCACATCATGAAAAATGACCAAAAGTCCAAAATAGATCATTTTTACAGCATAAAATCATGAGAAACACGCGTATTTGAATTCAGTATACAGTACAACGTACAACGCACCATCAAACTTCTCATAAATCGTGTCCAAAACATCATGAATAAGGATGAAAATGATCAATTTTTCACTGAGATTTGCCAGTATTTGCTACACAGTCAGCTAAAGTCCACTTTCGATAGCCATCTTTTTCTAAATACTTTTCGGCCAATCAAATCACAATATTATCGGAATCAGTGATCCGTTTTTGTTAAATCGGAATAGATCATCGGATTAGATAAACAAACAAAAAATGTCTTGACCCTTCTTGTCGGAAGAGAGAATTAAAGGCTCCTAGGCCGGAGCAAAAATCCTTTTCAACGGTAAATAACACTCAATAGTTTGGAGCAAATGTCAAATTTTGGGAAGCAGGCAGCAATAAAATAGATGCTTTCTTGAATGATTGAATCTTCGATATATCTTCGGAATAGTTAATGACCGACTGAACCACCTCTATGGGTGCTATCAACCATTGTACATGGCTCGCGGTCAGTTCCACACCTAGGTTGTAACTCTTGGTATCCAGTCCAAAACTTGTGACGTGACGTAAAATGAATGGAATAATATCCTTTTTTTTTTTAATTTTTTTATATGATTTGAAAAACTACATTACACTTACGAACATATACTACTGACAAAAACAAACACAGAAAAAGTAAATAGCTCCTCCCCCCGCAAGGCACTAAGTGATGTCGCCAAGGGTACTAAGCTATTGAATAGAAGAAAAAACTTAAAGGGAAAACCATCACTAAAAAGATAAACACAAATATTAAAAAATATATTAGAGCTGTGTAAGGAGATCATTAAAATAGAATAAGACACCACTAAACCTCTCGGAGTCAAAAATAAATTTAATGGTAAGAATAATCATCGAGTTGTTTAGGTTGAAAGGTAATATCCTTATTTGTTGACAAAAGCCTTCGACTCAAAGGAATAGACAAACGACACAAGGGAAGATAGCAAACATCTTTGAAGTTTATGGGATTCCTTATCCAACCATTAGTTTAATCGTGGCACATTACCACGGAACAAATGCCATCGTAAGATCGCCTGATAGCGATACAGATCCATTCGATATAAGTAATGACACCTTTTCTACTTATTATGTGGCTATGCTATGTACTGATGAAGACTTCTCTCAATCTTCACTTAACCAAAAGTCTACTACACCTTTTAGATGCAGTACAAACACAGGCTGAGCTTCGAGTAGTGTTGAACATCTCCTGGCGTGAACATCCAACTACAGAGTGCTTCTATAAAAAACTAACTGCCAATTCTTTCCAACCATAATAAAATTTCGTACCACATGATTGCCTGTGACTCGAACATGAGTAAAAACAAGTTTGCCAGTGAAGTTATCACCTCGTAACCAAAACAAGAAAGAGCAAATGTTGGAAATAGACCACACTAAACTTACTACCGACTACATAGTATTATAAGACACTGGCTGTAAAACCACTGAAATCGAAATCACTGAACGCGAAACCCTGATGGCAGACAGGGATGTATGGAGATAGATGATCAGATTGTCTAGGTAATCAATAACCCGTCCGTGTAAGGGTAGTGATAGTGTTTAGTATGGCATGGCTGTCATATGTATAGAAAAATTACGCAACCAGATGCCCAGGAATTGCTGACGTCACAATTTCGGCTTGCTTCTTATTTCTTTGGTTGATTTTGATGAGTATCTGAAAAGGATTTCATAAGAATTGTTGATCGCACTGAGTATTTATGGACAGGATGATGTTAGCAAGACAAAAATGTCCTCAGTATTATGACATACAAATTTGATGGGGGAATTTCGTCCCTCTTCCCAATTTACGATACTCAGTTGTAATGATGTCTGCTCCCTTTGTAAACGATTGATAACATATACTTATATGATACTTAGATACTTTCATGCTATGATAGAAGGAAGCTTGTAATCCTAGGAGTGGAACATTGAGTGTCAAAGTAGTAGTGTAGTAGTAATACAATAATGACCGGTTGGTGAGGGCTGTACTGAGGAATATTGCCCGAGGTCAAGTAACGCTGTTGCGTTGACCAAGGGCAATATTTTCAGTACAACGCGAAAATAACCGGTCATTATTGTATTTGTTAACCGTTTCCTTCAGCTTCGATTGATTTTTAGCGCTTTATCCAGGAAAAATAGCAAAATAAAGCGATGTTGCGTTGACCAAGGGCAATATTTTCAGCACAGCCCGAAAATAACCGGTCATTATTGTATTTGTTAACCGTTTCCTTCAGCTTCGATTGATTTTTAGCGCTTTATCCAGGAAAAATAGCAAAATAAAGCGAAAAAAAATATGCGAAAAGAGATAAAAATTGTTATAATTTCTGACCACAGAAATAAAAAAATGAGAGAAATGATGTCAACGCATTGTTCATTTTCCTTTGAAAAAGTGACATCACAATGAATTTTCCTAACGACGGGCAACTCTGGACAGTCTAGGCCCGTCGTCATACAAAAAGTACCAATTGCATTGCGCAAAAAGCCGTGTAGCCCGCTTTGAAAAAGTAATCGGTTAACAATGTTCAGTGATGCCTAACACTTGCATTTTTCAGAAGTAAAAATTATGACGTCAATTATATATAGCTTCTTCTGTTTTTTACTCACATTGAGTAAATTTTCAAACTATTTTGTAAGCAAATAAGTGCTTTAGCATGAAAAATCCTTTCCAACGGTATATAACATTCAATAGTTTAGAGCAAATGTCAAATTTTGGGAAAACGATGACGTCATTTTGACACCTTCCATCGTGTTTTACTCACATTAAGTACATTTTCAGACTTTCTTGTAAGCAAAAAAGTTGCTTGAAAAATACTTTCCAATGGTATATAATATACCTATGTTTGAAGACAAAGTGTGCAAAGTGGCACTCGGCGGTTTTTCACTCCTAGGGACCTAATGAATACATTTCAATCAAAAAATTCCATTTGTACGCAAATTTTGGGTTCCCTAAAAAAAGCCAGAAATTCTCCCGGACTAAGGGTCAATTTTGCCCACCTGCCATAGGCGTGTATTTTACAGACCGGCCCAAATTTGCCTTTTTTGCCTAAATTAGTCCTAAATTTTTATATCTCAAGATTGGAAAATGCTATTGACTTGAAATTTGATCAGTGGTAGGTATTGATAATGGAAACTTGCTCTCAAAATTTTAGCAAAATCGGACCATTAGTTATGCAGAAGGTGAGCATTTAAGGTAAAATACTGACCGGTCTGTAAAATACCAACCGCACAGGTGGCCGACTTGAAATTTTGCACATTGTCTTAGATGGTCAAGACCTATCACTGGTGAAAAGTTCAAGTCCTTGAGTTCCGGAAAAGGGGGGTGTGTATTTTACAGACCAGTCTGTAAAGTACCAAATACCACCCTGGAACTATTTTTTTTCGGTTTACTCTGATTGGATTTGGCAAATACACGCAATTTCAACGAAAAGTACCAAGCCAATTGGATAATTCATTCTAGTAGCTAATTTAGCATTCTGGTCTGTAAAATACCAACTAAACAGGTGGCCGACCTGTAAATTATCTTCATTTGTCAATATCTGTCACTGGTGAAAATTTCAAGTTCATAGCACTTGTCAATCTTGAGATCCGAGGGGGGGGGGTAACATGCCCCTCAAGATGCTCTGCATATAAAAAAAATAGAAAGATGCACGAAGGGTTAAACAATAAAGCTGCTTGTCCACTGAAATTAAGCTATTGCAAATAGTTTGCAATGAATAAATTTCTTGTCGCGAATTCTTTATCGCAAGCACGTGTTCACAATGTCCATCTAAAAAATAAATATTTACGAAATATTTCGGCGATCATGAAAATAAGTTTTGTATTTAACTCTTTCCGTTAGTTTTTTAGAACTTCCAACTTCAGATGCAATTATCTCAGCTTCCGAGCTTCTTAATATGTTTGGGTTTGTTGCAAAGCTCTTTTCATGCTTTATCTTTTCAGTGTGCCAGATTTTTTAATTAGGTCCTCAAAAATAATTAGGGCAGCCAAAAAAATATCTTTCCAAATTGAACGAAAGTAGCTGGGGCCGACAGAAAAGTGTTAAAAGAAATGTGTTCAAAAAAGATGTATCTTAACTTATCTCCATGGTAACACAAAATACAAATTTATTAAAAACAAACGCAAACCGCAAACGCATTGAAAACGTTTTCATTTTCTATCGCCAATTATTCGGAATTAATTTTGATTCTAAGACAAAAAATATTTAGCGATGAAATGTGTCCACTGGAATTTTTTTTTCGATGGACGTTAGATGAACGTTAAAACAACGTTGTGTGGCAGCTGGGTTGAGCTATCTATATGATTCTTTTAACCCTTTAAGTGCCGATGACTTAATAACTCGTCATCCCAAAACCTAAAAAGTAAACCCTGGCACTTAAAGGTTTAATTCTAATCAATTCATTCGATCTTCCATACAGTGCAATAATGGAAAAGCTGATCTTCATTGGTGTCATTCTTTGTATGTGTTGCCCATGCGCAGATGCATACAAATCACCGTACATTTGGGGGGACCTTTATCATGGTAAATTTATTGGCTCTACTATATATTGTAATCCAAAGCCATACGTCCCCGGTGGTGGTATACAAACGATCCAACAAATTAAGGCTCCCAAAGCTACACTTGAAGAAAACGAAGTCCTCAGTGGTTTTTCAGCAGGTACCCAAGGAACAGGATTTATTGCAGGACTTACAGGTTTCATTGGAGAAGGGTCTTCCAAAATAAAAAACATTCAAAAACTTTTTAATACTGCTTCAAAGATGGCATCGACCATGTGGTTTGTCAGTGGAATCTTGTCTTATCTTGGAGGTGAACCAAGTGCTCAGGATATTCTTGATGCTACTAATAAAGCTTTTGAGGAGTTTGCAGAAGACGTCAATAACAGGATGAGCGAAATGAAAGGCTATGTTGATGGTAAAATTATCGAGTCCAGAGCCATCATGTTAAAAAGAGAGTACCAGACGTTGATGCCGAAATGGTCGGCCTGTCTTCACCATTATCATGAGGAAACTGAAGTGAACCAATGCCAAAAAAGAGCATACTTAGCTATTCGAAGCGAAAGAGCCAAATTTATGATATTCAAGAATCAATTACAGAAGGGGACAGTAAGCCGGGAACAGTTGAAGGAATTGGAAATGCAATTTCCTGCATTCCGAGATTATTCCTTTTTAACATTACTCGTTTTGCGCTCAGTAAGGGGCAGTTTCAAAAACGAAAGAGGCAAATGGGACGAATACATCGCTTATTTGAAAAAAAGCATCACAGTGTCACAAGAACTTATTAAATATGCTCACGAAGTCAACAACGCTATACTCAACTTTTATGGTGCACAATCAAAGAATCTCTGTAAGAAGACAATGCATTGTAAAGAAATGAAGGAAACCAAAAAAGCAAAAGACTTTTTTAGTGAGAAAAAAGTTGTCGACAGGGAACGCGCATGTGAATGTCAAATGTTCGCTGATGCTTTACCTCATGAGTTGTGTGAATATCGAGCACACATTCGGCCAAATGGTCAATGGCATGATTTCAAAAAATGGCTTGGAATTAACGCAGAAGACATGCTGTACAAACACGAGGATGTTTATTGGAAACAAACATTATCACTTGTTCAAAAATATTGGCAAGCGACTGTAATGTCTCAAGTTCAATTGTGGGAGCAATTCGCAGTCGACGCTCAAAAAGAGCTCCTTTCAATCGCAGGTAACACATAATAATTATTATTAGGCTATCGGAAAAAAACCGTGCACCCCCTGTTGAGGAGGTCCAACCATTGACGCTCTACCCTCTTGGAATTCCAGACAATTTTAGGATCCTACCTCTCAGGAATTCCGAGTTTTTAAAGATTATCAAACCTTAGCCCCATGGAATTCCGCTTATTTTTGTCTACCCCTATGGAATTCCACTGCATTTCAAACCCTACCTACCCCTTGGAACGGAAATGGACCTCCTCAACAGGGGGTGCACGATTTTTTTCTGGAAAAGCCCATTATTATCAATTTATTTTGAGTTGGTAACAATGTTAAGACCTATTGTCCTAAATAATTAGAGCCTTGGCTGTTTACTAATAAAGTCTAACTTTCATAAAAAATAACTTTCATTAATTTTGAGCATCTTCTGTAACCGCCGTTGAATAGGACGAAAAATATCCATATTGCACTTGGTACCGTGCAATCTAAGCCTGTACCTAACCCATATCGGGGTGATTTTTCAAATTTTTAAAAAATCTTTCCGTGTGAGGGTTTGTAACGTCAAAGCAAAGTTTACCAATGAAACTCTCATCTACAGGTCCGCCAAATCTCGCTTTGGGTCGACGGACTTCTCAATCAGGCCAAAAAAGCGGTAGCAATCTTGCCGTCGATGGAAAACATGACAAATGCTTTCCTCAGGGTCACCAGAGTACGAACACAGGTCTGCAACAGAATCCATCTTGGACTGTCACACTGGACAAAGCTTACGATGTCAGATACATCATTCTTTATGTTGGTAATTACAACCCTTACGCCCATGCAAACTCACTTTCACATACTGATATTTACGTTTATGATAAAGACAACAAACCACATTTTTGTGCAAATACCGGAGACATAAGCGTATCTCGTAAAATGATACGAGTTACGTGCAATTTTGGTGCAATAGGAAATAAAGTCAAGCTTGAAAAGCAAGTCCACGGACAGCTGAATTTATGTGAAGTTATGGTTTATGGACAAAAAGGTTAGTGAAAGCTTTCTGTATTTGATTTCTGCTAGCTACTGTGGGTGCTGAATGGCAAGGTCAGTGACTTCCCAGCTCGCACACAACGTTGTTTTAACGTTCATCTAACGTTATGAACGTTATATGGACGTTGAAACAACGTTGTGTGTCAGCTGAGCTAGGTAAAGCAAGGAAAACCATTCTTTATACCGCATGAGACTTGGCCGGTTTAAAAGATGGAACTTTTACCGCCTACTTTTCTTCACCCCGCTTTCCGAAAGCAATGAAAATGCTAGATTTAATCTATTGGCCCGACTTTGTTTGCTTTTTTTTCTTTTTTTTTGCTGGAGAAAACCTTATAGGTCGGACGAAAATTTCTTTATGCATGTTTCTAAAGACTAAACCTTATCTCAGCTGAGATAAAAAAATGCTGCAACTTTTGATAGAATTCGAATCAAGTTGTGGTTATAAACTCGCGTTGAAAAGATATCTACGAGTGGAATATTATCTAATATAGAAAATTGAAAAAAATGAAAATGAAGAAGAAAAAAACTTCTTGTAGAATCGTGGTTATAATTACCATTTCCACAGGAGTGATTCCTCAATCTTAGATCATCATCACTGTGAAAAAATATTTCACAAATGTCCAGTTGATCAAAAGATATCAAGCAAAGTTTACTAAGCAGATATTCAATAGGTAAAAGTTGGTTATTGAGATTTATGTACCAGAGGTGACGTAATATTCATCAGGGTTAATAAATCCAATAACCAACGTAAACCTATTGAATATATGTTTTATCGTAAAACAAGACATAAATTTTCTATTTTGTAGTGAGATTCACACGAATCGAACATTCGAATGTTTTTCTTTCTAACTGTTTTTTAATGACTTAAGTCATTAAAGTCATTCGTGACAAAAAATCAAATTTCGAAAAGAAAATTAAAAAAAAAATCTACCGTGGTAGATCAGGAATTATTCAATGGCTGTTTTTGCCTACGGGTATATAATAATATTGGTTAATTGACAATTGTTTTTTTTTTTTTTTTTGTTTGATCTCTGTTGATTGAGTGAATATTTTTGAAAAGTTTTTTCACAGCGATGAAGATTGAAGAATCACTCCTGTGAAAATGGTATTTACAATTCTACAAGAAAATGATTTTTTTCTTCTTCATTTTTCATTTTCATTTTTCAAGTCTTTTTCAATTTTTTTTTTTCATCATGTTCCACTCACGAATGTCTTTTCAACGAGCACAAAATCGCAATATGATTCGAATGAAAAGTTACAGCCTTTCTTGTCTCAGCTGCAAACTTGAGATTAATGAACAACATCGTCTATGGACAAATACTATATTTATTTTTCAGTCGAATCTTATGGTAGGAACCTTGCATTAAACGGTTTAACAAGGCAATCCTCTACCCTATCCAATTTCCCAAGTTCCAAAGCTGTAGATGGTAACAAAGCTGATTGTTCAAACAACACGGTATGCACAAGCACAATGGTTTCACAATCTCCTGACGGAAAAATCTGGTGGCAAGTGCAGCTATCAACATCGTATCATGTTGAAAATGTTTTTATATACGGATGCGGTGACAGTTCGTTATCACATTTTGATATTACAGTCATCAATTCGGACGGAAAGATTTCCTTGTGTAGACATGTGTACGATTTAGCCCGCGAATTCCCTTTCAACAATGTCAAGTGTGGAGAGGAGGCATATGGCGAGGTTGTTCGTATTGATATGAAATATTTAGATCAACCGTTGAGATTATGCGAAGTTGAAGTTTATGGGCACCAATGTAAGTGATTAATTAGGTTTTGTTATTTCGAATGTCTGGAAAAAATGGAACAGAATTTATGAAAAGAAAAATCTTCGTAACTCGTAATGTCAAATACTTGATTTCTTTTATCCAAAACCTATTAAAATAGCTTGGGAATTGAATACCTTTTAATTGAACAAAACATTTTCATCTTATTGTAATTATTCCGAACTCGTTGGGATAGAAGATTTGAGTATTTGAATCTATGCAAATTCTGTTCCAATTTTTTCGGACACACTCTAGCTAGCATAAAATAGTTGAGTCTGCTAAATGACGTGCCCTACGTACCCACGTGCCCTCAATTTTTTGACGTGCTTACGTGCCCTGATGTGCCCGCGTACTTACGTACAGTGTCTACGTGCCCTCGAAACATTGACGTGCCTGCGTGCCTAACGTGCTCGCGTGCTCGCGTGCTCACGTGCCCAAATTTTTTTGACGTGCCCTCGATTTTTTTACGTGCCCTCAAATTTTGACGTACCCTGGATTTTTGACGTGCCTTCAAATTTCGACGTGCCCTCATATTTCGAAGTGCCAGACTAATCTCTAAGCTCATGCAATAAATAAAGCGTTGTTACTAAAAGTGGTAACACAGGTAACAGGGGATAACACTAGGGTAACAGGTGGTAACACCAGGGTAACAGCGGGTAACACCAGGGTAACATGGGGCATTTTATATCCAGCCACATTGCTGTCATCACATTCCGTATGCTTAAAACTTTTGGTATTTTTGTTCTGGTAGGCATCATATTTTATGATTTTGTAAATATTTTTGTCAAAAATGAGAACAGGGTATCAGCATTTTGTCAAAACACCACGTGCCTACAAAAAACTCTTCTTTTCAAATTTTCAACCTGTTACCCTGTTAAACCAGAGCTTCCCCTGTTACCCCAGTATTACCCCTGTTACCCCATGTTACCCCCTGTTACCCAGGTGTTACCCCCTGTTACCACTTTTAGTAACAACGCCCTCAGAGCCACCATTTTCAATCTGTTACCCTGTTACCCGAGTGTTACCCCCTGTTACTTTGGTATTACCTTGGTGTTACCTTGGTGTTACCCTAGTGTTATCCCCTGTTACCCTAGTGTTGCCCCCTGTTACCCCGTGTTACCACTTTTAGTAACAAGTAAATAAAAAGGGATCCACAAAATGTTCATTAAAGATCATGTGTTCTGTTTTGCAAATAAAAAGAGGGTGAAAAAGGCTTAGTCGTAATAAGAGCACCTGTCTTCGTAAAGGTAAGCTGATAACAGAATAACAGCTGTGGATTTTTCTTAACGCGACACGCTGAAGCTCCAAAGATCGCTGAAAACTAACATCACGTCGCTATGAAAAACTTTCAGTCCACTTTTTTTCGTGCGCATTAACAACGTATCATCGTGAATCATTGAAATTGAAATGGCCGCCCATAAAAATTCAATACCGGCAAATTGAAATACAAGCTCATTTATTTGGTTTTGTAATTAATTCGGTCGAGAGGAATCTAAATGATGTCTGTGAAGGGAGGGTACGTCAAAAAATAGACGACACGTCAAAAAATCAAGGGCAGGTCGAAAATAGAGGGCACATCAAAAATAGAGGGCACGTCAAAATTTCAGGGCACGTCGAAAATAGAGGGTACGTCAAAAAATAGACGACACGTCAAAAAATCAAGGGCAGGTCGAAAATAGAGGGCACATCAAAAATAGAGGGCACGTCAAAAATAGAAGGCACGTCAAAAATAGAGTGCACATCAAAAATAGAGGGCACGTCAAAAATAGAGGGCACGTCAAAAATAGAGGGCACGTCAAAATTTCAGGGCACGTCGAACATAGAGGGTACGTCAAAATTTGAGGGCACATCAAAAATAGAGGGCACGTCAAAATTTGAGGGCACGTCAAAAATAGAGGGCATATCAAAATTTGAGGGCACGTCAAAAAATTGAGGGCATGTGGAAATTTGAGGACACGTCAAAATTTTGGGCACGTGAGCACGCGGGCACGTCAAAGTTTCGAGGGCACGTGGGCACGTAGGGCACGTCACTTAGCAGACTCAAAATAGTTTGACTCTAGAAATAAAATAACAGACGTAAATAAACTCCGGGAATACTAGGCTTGCATGATTGCGCCACCTGAATCTTGGTACTGGGATCCTAAAACTTAAACAGACCCATAGAGGAACTAAAATCGAGGAAAAACCTGAATTCTCGTGAATCTTGTGAAATTTAACGTAAAAATTTAAAACCGATATCGTTTCCTCGATTGTTTATTCATTTTTTGGTTAACGAGTTAAAACATTACATTCAGTAACTTGCCTTCATAATTTGAAGTACAAAATGGCATTGTATACTTGAAAGGGTTAATTAAAAATCATTCTAAAGAAGCGTCTACATTCTACAGTATATGCTCCCCCAATATGTCGGTTAACCCTATTAACCTCGACCTGTTTTGATTGCTGTAGCCCCTAGGGGGGTGGAATCTACCACGCTCAATTATTTTTGATCTAGAAGTGCTATGATCATAAAAATTGGTACAGATGTTCCCAATTATGAAACAAACTTCCTGGAATAAAAAAAATTTCATGACGTCATCCAAAAGTTGATGAAGTCATCCTAAAATTTCCACCTGTCGGAAAATTAGGCGAAAAGTATGGTTTAGAAAAAATGATCTCAGAATCAAACGGGTTGAGATATTCAGGTTCTTAATTCAGATTCTAAAAGATAAATAGTTACTCTTTCAATTAAACGCCGGGTTTTTATTTTGAAATGTTTTTTTATTGTTAAAATCAATGCTGAAAATCAGTGAAATTTCCAAAAATTGATGACGTCATAAATGAAGACGTCATCATTTAATAAAAGTTTTGCTAACAATTTCTTATTAGGGTTTTTAATATCTATCATCTGTTAAAGTTAGATTTTAATTGTCTAGGTAGCTCAAAAATTATGACCGTTTGAAATTTTTGAGTTTTATTGGATTTTAGCTGGGTTTTACGGTGTATTTCACAATAAGTTCATAAAACCTAAACTAGAGTGTCTATAATCACAAAAATTCGTACACTTACTCCCTAATAAGATTTATTAAAAGTCAGAAAGTTTCAAATCGTTTCAAATTTTTTTTTTGCTGAGATATAAAGGAAATAACAGCGGTGTGGTAGATTCCACCCCCTAGGGGCTAATAGGGTTAAACTTGAAAACTCTCTCAAACTCACAGGAAAAGATATTTTACAAAAATGTTTCTACTTTTTTTCCCAAAACTTCTTTCAAAAGTTTCAGCATCAACAATCTTTTTTAGTCACTTGAAGGCAGATTGTTTTTCATGGCCCCTAATATGTAGGTCAGCTATTTTTATGATTTCTCGAGATATATTTCAGATATGGATACAAAATTTTGACCATAGTCTGGAATTGTAATTTGAAAGGTCGTGAGTATAAGCTTGCTAGGTAGAATGCTCACAGTTAGACTTGGCCGTCAGAATGCAGGTTTGTGACCCCAAATTGTCGATCTACCTATAGTCCAGTGTTGTTAGAGTGAAAAACCATTGACACGTGCTTGTTCTCTTATAAATATACCATCTGACTGATGTAAAAATTGTTAACTTTCATGAAGGATTTCTGGATTTTCGATAATGCAAAGTCCAAATCGAAAAGGATAATAAATTTTTTGAAAATGACTGTTTTGTTGAAATGACGCTTTTATTGAATTTTTGAAAACAATTTTAATGCTACTTTTGTGTGCTCAATTGTAGGGGGATCATTTTCTAATTTTTGGGAAAAGAATCACCCCAATATCACTTTATAATGACCCCCGTATTATGAAGTTCTCCTGAAAAAGTGCCAAAACCTTCATTTTCCTAGCTGTTTTTAGACGACTCCCCCATTTTATGACTTTTCTTCCGGACTATCTCCCCCCCCCCTACAATCAAGCAGACAAGAGTAATTGGATTTGGATTATGCTGTGTAAATTTCACCTTGGCTCAATTCAAAGATATGAGGCTTCAAAGTTATTTTTTTCCTATATGTTCCACGGAAATGACAGGTTTTGCTGCTTTTGCTGATTCAGCAAGTATTATTGCATATAAGTTGATTCTCTGTTGCAATCTATGAAATGTAAGTTGGTAGCGAAATAATTTCGCAGTTTTTAGCTATTACCCATCTTCAGAATTCTCAGTTCTATGAATGCTTATTCAAGGGCTCCCAAAATGTTGGTTGACTTTGATATGGTTTATGTTTCATTCAACTTCTCGTGATATAAAAACACCTGCATTTTCGGATAGGTTGTATTAGGTATAGAAAGCTTTCTATACCCTACCTTTATAACTTATTTTCGTAGTAGAAGTAATGAAATCTTTTGTTTCAATACTGGCAGTTTCATGTTTTTACAAACAAACCTCAGTTGAAAATAAAATTGCAACGGATTGCTCTTACAAAAAAATAACATTGCAGGGTCTTCGTCAAAAATTGACGTCATTTTAGTCCTTAGTGTCGTGAACTTTTAAAGTGAACTTCTTCACGTGACGTCATTTTGAAATCAGTTCCTTCCTAGAATTAAAAAGCTTGTCAGGGTTCGGAAATGTAGCGATTTCAAGTTTCTCTGCGAGACAAAGTGAGCATTTCAGTGACGAACGGTTGAACGGTGGCACTGTCGGATGGTTTTCCATGCGATCTTTGGTGATGGGTTTTTTCGTTTTAACCTCCAAACTTCTTTTGACAATTCCGTCTCTTTTTCGTAGTGGCGGTTTGCGAAAGAAGACTTGTGGTTTGCGAAACGTTTTTTGAAAGCAGGTTCGACAAGTCCGATATAAAACTTCTCGTCGTAATCTGTTTCTTTCTCGCATGTCACCGTGGCTTGGTATACTGATCGCTCAACTAAACACGATCCGTTCAGGGGACAGTTGGTTTTTACCCTGCAGTTACACATTCGGTTGTCTACGTTCTCGTTTGCTTCGTTTTTCAGGATGTTTTTATTGTGACTCTGTAATATGTTCTTCATGTTTTTGGTGCAACTATAGCTGACTTTGACAGTATTGTGGTTGAATATTTTGTTGAGTCTGTGGTGTTTTGGAAAGTGCTTATCTATGAGTTGCAGAAACCTTCGTGCAACTTTGGTTTCGACGTTCTGGTTGTACGGGGAGGGTTGAACCAAGTGATTTTACGCTTACGGTTATTTGTACGATTGTTATTTGCGATGGTAGGAATGTAGGATAGCTGGATGTTGTAACCACTATCTTTCAGTGCCTTATCATACGGCATTTTAGCTTGGTTGAATAAGTGCTCGTTCGATGAATGGTTAGACAGTCTTTGTTCGTTAGTTTTCCGAATTTGCTTGATCACTTTCGGTGAATGGTTTGACTGTTTGTTAATGTTTTGAATCTTGTTGTCTGGTTTTGAGTACGGCTTGAAACTTCCGTCATTCAAATTGAACGTAACGTCCGGGTAGTTAGCAACTTTCTTGTTGCATTCAATCAAAATTTCCAGCCCGTCCCCGTATTCACGGAGCTTCGACTGCAGATCCTTTTTGATTTGTTCGGATTTGTTGCCATTAACATTTCTGAAAACTGAAAGACTATCGTCACGGTAGAGTCCCAAAATGTTCTTAATGTCGTACGTTTCACCATGGATTTATCATAGAACTCTGGATACACAACGAGCTGGTTTTTCATTGATTTCTCATGTTCTAGCCTTGTCCGCAGTAATGACATTATTGTTCACCCTCCTCCATTCACTAATAATTTTTCGTAAATTTTTTTATTGCATTTTTCATCAAAACACAGCTATACAATTCCCAAATGAGACTTAAAGATCTCTCAAGAGAGTCAAATGCATCAAACTCATTGCTAATGATATGTCGTTATGACGTTTCATGCTGCGAGAAAGATGCGACAAACATGCTATGTATAAGAAATTGAATGTTGACACCAGAAAATTTCAAACTTCCACCTCGCCAAAACCACCGTGCCACCGCGTGCCTCCAAAAGATTTCCATATCACTATGAAGCCAAGATACTCTAGTCTAACATATGTCAATCCTAGCTCTTCCCGGGAAAAAATTGGACAGATATTGCCAACTTTATTTTCAGCGTCATTCTAGGCTTTTCACTCAATTTTTCTTGTTTGATGAAGTTTTTTTCACATTTAATTTCATAAATGTATTCGTTAAGCTTTTTTGCTTTCATTTTCAAAGTTGCATCCGGTAAATATACAAAAACAAGAAGTTACAGGACTTTTTAGAAATGGGATTATTAATCATTTTTCAAAATCAGGGACCTTCGAGCTGCCATGACAGTTGTCCTTTGCGGACAAAGCTAGAACATTGATTGTTTTCTGAAACAATGGAAATACAATGGTCGCTCTACACTGTTTTATTTGATGTTTATCCAGAGTTCTATGATAAATCCATGGTTTCACTTAATTTATGCTGTAGGTAGATTCCAACTAGCTCACAAACTTCAGCGCCGTCGAACGCACCCATGGTTACGTCAAACAGGTTACCATTTTTTTTCATCCAAGCGGAGTCGTCGCTGAAACAAGGAGATTTTCGTGCGTGGTTGATAATTCTAACGTCTTTTGCTGACAGAGTAGTGATGGTTTTAGCGAATTCGATAGCGCTGGATACAAGATCTTTAGAGATTGACGGATAAGTCTTTTATGTCAAACACTATGAATTTGTGGTTCTTTTTATCATGTTTTGCTTTGAACCATTCGATAACCTCATCGGTGTTCTTCCATTGGTTTATGTTCTTTATGGGCTTTAAGTTCGTTGTTGACCCTATCGAGGATCGATTTTGCGATACGGCCGATCTCGTTTTTGGTTGGATTTAATAAGCGTACCTTTGGATTGTTTTCGAAGTTATTCTTGTGATATTTGAGGGTTATGAAAGCCTCGTTCTCGCCATTTATAAGCATTATGTCGAAAACTTTCATGTCTTTTACGATTGTTTTACCGGTTGAGATGATCTTATGGTGAACATTCTTGTTGACTTTTTTGTACGTTGACGTGACGGTATTATTCAGAAGCACGTTGTGGTCTTCTTTCGACAGCTTATATAAATTAGACGTTTTGTCAGTGAAATGTTAGCGTTGTATCAGTGTTTTTTATCGTTTTTTAAAGTTCGTTGGAACTTGTTGTGGTATTGTCGGAACTTATTTTCAATGTCTAAAGAGCTAGAGAGAGTTTTTGGCAAATTTTGTTGCAAACTTTTTTGATTCAGAAGTAAATATAGCTTCTTCATATATGTTTTAGACCACTAAAAACATGTTTTTTCTTAAAAAAGGAATTCTAACCTACTAAAGATAATCAAAATCATCTTCTTACGACTAATCTATAGGTCAGAATTCTCATGTTGGAGACCACCTACATTCTGGGGGCCATATACTAAACCTCAAAAATGGTATGTCTTGACGAGGAATGGACCGATTTTGATAGATGACTCTCCTTTCTTTTTCTTCCGTTACCCTGTATTGAGGCACAAAAATTATTTATAAAATCCTCCGTCATCTCTACCCTTAATTTGACTATTTCACTAGAAATTTAGGGTTCGAAGGCTTAAAAACGCAATTGCAGTTATACAACCCTTAGGGGGGGGTTAAAACGACTGGAATTTGTAATTTTTACGCCCTTTAGTGGGATTTTGACGATCCAAAAAGGGCACCATTACATAAGGGCAGCACATCCCCTTACTCTCCTTTTTCATAGCTACCCCGCGCCCAAGAAATGAACTCAGCCGGGATAACTTTATCTGAAAGCATCAATCATTTTTCTGGACGGTAAACTATCTGTATTCTAATCATTGATCAATTCATATTTTTCCAAACAACAAAGAGAATACAATTTTTTTTATAGTTGATGTTCAAAACAGAGAAAATTTGGCTTTACATGGTAAAACAAAAGCATCAAGCAGCCGTCTCAGCTCACATGCAGTTGATGGAGACAACCTGAACTGTGACATGGGCAACTTGCAAGGGCTAATATCCGTATCTTTTTCTGACGGACACCGGCCTTATCCCAGGCCTGTGTATGAAAAAGGCCGTCGTTATCTTAAGCATGTGTATGAAAAAGGCCGTGGTCATCCCAGGCCCGTCTATGAAAAAGTCCGGATACCGTCAGACCGTATGCTGCCAAGGCCAGGAATGCAAATTCCAGGTAATAGTTTAATAGATGTTAGTCGTGATCCAAAAAGCTTTTGGCAAGTTCAATTGATCTCAATTGCAAAAATCGAATCCGTTATCATATACAACCGTGTCGACTGCTGTACAAATGATTTATCGAATGTAACAATAACTGTTTTAAGCTCAATAGAGCTAGTTTCTGTTTCGAAAGATGGTACACCCATCAATGGTAAACCATATGAAGTACCATTTGGTGATACAGGAATCATGCATGATGTAATCGCCAAAGAAATTAAAACCAAGAAAGATGTTTTTGGTGATATTGTGAGGCTTGATCAAACAAGACCATACGTGCCTATAGCTTTGTGCGAAGTTGAAGTTTATGGAAGAAGAGGTACACGCTTTTTTTTATAAGAATGGTCTTTTTCCATTCTAGCATGAAAATTCTTAACTTTTTCGGAAAAATCATCTTAAAATATTCTTAAGGCTTTCTTATATTCGTCAATTTTAAAGCCATACTTTAATAATACAATACCAAAGAGGATTTATTGCAATTTCTAGAAATAATACTATTTCAAGGTGGCAAAACCTTGAAATTACTGAAATTTTTTGTGTAAATTAAGAAAGTTACGGTCACAAGAAGATCAAAATAGAAATTTCATGATGGCAATTCTTAGGACATTCTTAATTTTTCGCCCAATTTCATCATGAATATTCTTATAAAGTATATTCTTATAAAAAACGTGTAAAACAAACGCATGCGCATTTTTTTCTTTGTTTCTCCACCATCTTGACACTTGTTTTACCTGCACCAGGTAACAACATCTTTTGGGAAATATTTTCCAATTCTACCTGATTTGTGAGAGAGCGGCATGCGGATTGTTGAAAAATATGTTCCGATAATCGGTAATATTGATTGACTATTTTTTACTTTCAGCCACGGAAGAAGAGTTAAGGATTGCTCCATTGCGGGCGCATTGTGAAAATGAAAAATATGAAAATGTCGACGAATCTCGACTATGCCAGATGGTGATGGGAGGATCAAATTTTTACATTGGTTAAAGTTCTAATCATTAAAAATGGAACGTTACGGACGTTAAATGGACGTTGAAACAACGTTGTGTGCCCACTGGGACCATCGCTTGTGTGAAAATATTATCAAAGAACAAGGAAATTATTTTATTAGCAAATAAATACCGACATTATAGTTTGCGAAACTGGAAAATTTCATCAAACAGTTAGAGATTTAAGATAACGATTCGGTTACTTTGATGTTTTTTATTCATAATTTTACTAGAGATTTTAGTTATCTATATAAAAGTTTTAAACCTTCGGGATTGTTTTAAGGGAAGAATGACTAAGGCGTGGTGTTTCAAGTCAAATTTGTTAACGGAAGGGGTGTTAATAAATAGAAATGGATGTTCTTTTCGCGACAATTTTTTCGGGACAATTATTATGAGTAGACGGCTCTTTTCCATCTGCCCTTTTGTTTTACCACTTTTAACTAACTTCGATTTTAATTACCTTCCTGTTAAGCCTTCTTTGTGCTTACAAAATTTTATGACTTTGTTAATTTGAAATACAGAAGCTAACCCCATAACCCCCATAATATGTAAGCCATATGTAATCAGGCAATTAAAATTTATTTCAGGAGTAGGGACACCTACTATATTTAGAGGTCAAATTTTCTTTGTAAGTGGGTAAGTATGGCAGTGAAGTTATTTCAATCTTCATCAATTTATTCTCCAAATATAATTTGTTTTGTAACTCTAGAAGCTGGTTATGTTAAAAATTATTTTTATAGGGAACTAAATTTGTCTCAAAGTTCATTCTGCACTCGCGTCGCTTTTGTTTTATTTACTACGTCTGATCGTGAAATTTAGTAAGTTCAGATAGACGGATCGGAAATCTCCTTACACCACCCAAGTTTTCGTTTCGAATTAGACCATTTCGGTAATAGGTGCTATTTGAAAACTGTAACGTGCTAAAGCACTGGGTTCAACTTCAGTGTACGTGTTGAAAGTGGAAGGCCCAATTGTAAAACACTTTTTTAAAAACAGGGCGATGAGCCCTCAGGATAATGGAAAGCTCATTGTAAACACAGGGTGATAGGCGTTCGGGGTAAGAGAAGGCCCGATTGTAAACCCAGGGGGATGGATACTCTGTATAAGAAATTAGGGAAGGTTTGAGTGTAAACTCAGAGTGATGGATACTCGGGGTAAGGTAAGGCTAAATTGTAAACGCAGGGTGGAAAGAGCCTACTTTGACGGACACACAGAAAAGGGAAGGCTCAATTGTAAAATCCAGAGCGATGAGTACTCAAAAGGATTAGAAAAGGCTCAGTCGTAGGCAAATTTAAATTCATGAAAGAAGAATTCTTTTAGGAATAAAGAATATTTTCCCTTGTAGAGCACTTTTTTTCTGGCCCGACGTCGGCATGCTTGAAAATTTGTATTTTTAGCATTCAAAAAAATATTTGACGTCAATTATTTTGAGTTGATAAAAAAATAAAACGTCATGAATTTTGTCGATTTAGTGACGTTAAATGAGCGTAAAATAGAAGAACCACAAGAAGGAACACAAAAATTCAAAATCAGTCGAACTATTAGAGAGCGAAGAAGAAAGGCTATCTTTGCTCCATGGAGTTCGGCTTCCGCGGAGACACAGGAGGACCGAACCCAAAAGGGCAAAGTTAATCTTTCTTCTTACCCAAGTTGTCGTGATGGCAAGGGACTCGTCCCGTTTTTCAGATAAAAGTTCTGAAAGTCTTTTGTAAAAATGTTTCGTTTCTCTCCCCATTCCACCCATTGCGGTGAACACAATTGGGGTAAAGGAGCCGTGCTCAACTTTCATGATTCTTGAGTTGTAAATGTTATTTTTCTCTTTTTCGTTCGTATCACATGCTTTAGAGACATAGCGGAACTTTTTGGTGATTGGGTTGAAAACGTCGAAGAATACCTTCTGGCCAGGAATCCACAATCCCCTAGCAGCAATATCTTTTTAAAAAATATCAATTATTTCGATTTAACTATTCTATTTTCGTATTCAGCATTTCTCAACTTCAGTTGAGCTAGAATCATGATCGCTGCGATGGAGTGTTGGTGAGAGAGGGGAGACGATGAGAGAAGCGTTGATATTTATAAGTCATACTTCATCGCAGAGGTCTCCGTACGGGAATTTGTTTATCAAACAGACAAGCACAGAGTGTATACAAAGCGATAAACGTGAGATACACTCTGATACAGAGTAGGGTCGGTGGGACACCCGTAAAACAACTGATCAAATTGGTCTCGCCTCGCCTTAATCAAAAATTGAAGCTAACGGAAGTAAAAATGTCAGCTGTCAGATAAAAAGCCGAAAACGTACGAAAAATTTGAAAACTTTTCATGCCTTTCATGTCCTTTTATGGCTATTGTCGTGAAGGGTTTCATCCAGGCCTGTTTCATCCAATTCAAAATAAAAAAAAACAAGAAGCCCGTTGGGCGTGAAGACCCAGCAAAAGCAAAATTTTCGCGCGCTATTTTCGCGAATTTCGGAATTTCTAAAAATTCCAAAAAATTTTTAACAAGATTTCTAATTTCCCCCAGGAAAGGGATGGCCAAAGCATTTAAAATTTTACTGCGTCGAGCAAAACACAATGAAAAATAAGTCGACAAGGATAATTCTCCCTTTCTTTATTTCTTAGAACAGGGAAGTGAAAAAATAAATGAAACATAATGTAGTCAATCAAAGATGAATTGAATGTTGAAAGCTCGAAACTTTCTACCCGAAGGTAAACAATCAAATTCAAAATATCATTAAATTCAACTTCCATAAGAAACAACATCAAAAAATGGTGCCACATCGATTTATTGAGCTTCTCCGTTGTATTGTCTTTGTTCATCTTCTCCCTCTTTCCTCCATCAAGGTCAATTCGACTTGAAAATAATTATGTGTCGAGTTTGAAAAATCAAGCCACCAATTCGTTAAACAAAACAGATCCAGAAACAACCATTTTCACACGTAACATCATGGAAAAAGTTCCAATCGTGCTCAAATTTACACATGAGCTGCATTTTAGTCTCCATTGCCATAATCCATTAATAATCGGTATTTGAAATAATTCTGTGTCGCTAGTTTGAAAAATCAAACCACCAATTTGTTAAACGAGACAGATCTAGAAACAACCATTTTCACACGTAGCATCATGGAAAAAGTTCCAATCTTGTTCAAATTTACACACAAGCTGCATTTTAGTCTCCATTGCCATATTCAATTTAAGAAAGTATGAATCAACACGAATCAATGTATTTCCTCGCTTCGACCGCCATCTTGTTTTGTTTTGAAAACACTTGTTTAAGGAGCGCGAAATCAGAAAATATACTTTTTTTAGCCAGTACCCGACTTTAGCAAGCTTTTCCCTGTCCAGACGGCAAAAAGTGTGGTACTGGTATTAAGCGCCGTTTCTACCAAAACGGACAGACAGAAGGAAACACGGACAAAAAAATAGTGAGACTCTCATTAAAGGCCCACTCGCTAGCGCTGGGCCAATAAATGTTAAATAAAATGTTACACTAGTATTCACTAACTGCCCTCTCAGAAAGTTCATATCATATGCATTTATACTGCTTTAAAAAAAGCTTTCAAGTGAATGACATTCATCTCCGAAGTATTTTCTTGAGAAGTTGAAATAAAGTTTAAGGAGTGCTTGAAAAATTCTTCAGAATAGCTTCGCAGGCAAAACATTGTAAACTCTCTGGTCATTAGAATGTTTTATTAAAGTGAAGACATTGCAGTGTTGAATCGAACAATTAATTTACATCACGCGCTATCTTTTGTTTTGATGATTGGTTGAATAACTGCAATAACTGTAAGCTCGGCGTTTTTTGAAGCAGTGATTCAAACCTCGGCAATTATGGCTGCGTTTAGACCAGCCTGGCATTTGTAATTACTTGTAGTATTCTTTTGAATTCTATTGTTCCGCGCAATTGTTTGGTTTGTCAAATGCCTAACGATGCCAGCGTGTTGGCATTTCGTTGGCATTTGAAATGCCAAAGGAATCCCCCTTTTCTGACATTTCAAATCAAACAAAGGAACCAAAACAAAGAGAAAAAATGACATTTTCGATTTTTTAAAGTATTTCCACGTTTTTTATTCAGTTCTTTCTATAGATTGTAAAATTTGCAAGATTTGCCATAGGCTAGCCCTACGGCAAAATGTTTCAGTCTGAATGACTGCAGTTTTTGAGAAATTCCATGCTTTTCATTATTTGATCTGTCAAAGTTGAACTTGAGGGAATCACCTTTTCAGTAATGACTCTAAAAAGACGATTCCTTAAATGCCATGACAGAAAATACAATGGAAAAACTATTAAAATCGAATCCCTCGTGAGCAAATGCCAAATTACAAATGCCAGTTGGTCTAAACGCAGCCTATAATGTCAAATTGGCATTAATTCAGAATTGATAATAAGGAATGAGGCTGGAAAAATATTATGTTTTGCGGAATTAATTAATGCGAATGATTTTTTTTTCATAACAAAATGACAGCGAAATTAAGGAACATGCGGAACATATTAATGCAAATGACACAATTCAGGAATTGCGGAATTAGATAATGCGAATTAAGGCCAAATTCGCATCAATTAATTCCGCATTAATTCATTCTCGCATTAATTTATTCCCTTAAGGTAAGCAAAATAGAAGCCGTTATTATATTGTGGCCATATTAAATTAGGGTGAAAGAGCAGTTCCTAGTTCAGGCATAGAGGTATAAAGAAAACAGGAGTTGAATGTGTCGGTAATTGGTCGTTAAAGTCTTTTGATTTCTTTTATAAAATGTATCAAAAGAAATTCTAAGCTCGCCCGATGAAATAAGACTTTTTAGTAGAACTCAAGTTTGCTCTGAACATTCTAATAATCAGTATTGAAGATTTTAGCCTTTTAATATACGAAAATTAGATAAAACTTCGTCCACGAAACAAATTTATGTTCCATTTCGCTATCCGTTCAATTTTGTTTTGAAAAAATATTTTCTCAAGCCAGAAAATGAAAAGTTCTTTATAAGCACACACGATTTCAGACTCAATTTGTAGACATAAAGTCGCTGGAGAATTTTGGAGGAAAGTATCAAGAAACAGAGTTCACCTGAAAGAAAACATTGATCGAAAAATCTTATCATTTGATGAAGGATTGCCAAGTTTACAGGTCCTTTTTTAGTCCAAATATTTTCTTACACTGATGTCAGAAACAATGAATCTCGTCTCATCTAATTTCTAAAGCTTAAATGAGCCAATAAGATTTAACCTATGGATAAAAGAGCTCATTAAAAATGCACGATATATGAGATTATGAGCATGCATACATCGTAACTTTTTTAATCGTAGGGCGAGCTTGGTTACAATAGCATACTTCTCCTGTCTTTCTTTATACCTCCATGGTTCAGGCCAGTCCCTACTTGCACATGCTCTAAATCCAAGGGCGGATGCAAAGTACTCAATGTTTTTAATGGAGAGCAATTACTTCCATTAAAGGAATAATAACAAATTTAAACTCTCCGTCAAAAAGATTGAGTAACCACTGTTGAATGGGTCACGTAAATGTCCCAGTTAATGCCGGTCTCCACTTGCGCACGCTGTTATTGCTCTTTTCAAGCGAAAGCTTAACTTTATTGTATTGGTCCTGTAAGTCAAAAAAGTTGAAATAAAACTTTCTTTTCAAGCCCATACAGCTTTTTATGATGTTATTATTTTCTCCAAGCTAAATTTTAAAAGACTTGAAGCCAAAAAATGTTCGCAGCACATGAAAGTGGAGAGCGGTCTTCCGCAACAACCTTTTTTTAAGCACGTACGATGTTATTATTTTCAAAGGAGACGAAAACGATATATGATCACAGCCCCCAGGGGGAGAGGTACTAGGGTTGCGAGCTGACGGAGGGTTGCCGCCCAACCTTCGACCCTCGGACCCTTACCGGGACTAAAAAGAAGAAAACAAAGGAAAGTTTTGTAGATTTTACAACCCATTTGGGGACTACATAACTTTACCAATTTTGACCAAATTTTGATCTTTCCGGGGATAAAAAAGTATTTAAAAAGTTGTAATTTTCCTATTTTTCCGACCCTTAGTGTGACTGAAATTTAATTTTCCAATTTTTTCGACCCTTAGTGTGACTTTGGAAATCCAAAAAGGCACCCTTGAGGGCGTCACATACCGTACCCTCCATTTGCCTAAGTACCCCCCGGATCGCAGCACATGTGAGCGGAGAGCTGCCGCAAATTATTTTTCCGTGAACGGACGGAAGTATCTTCGACGGTCAGAAGTATCATCTTTTGACGGTCGGAAGTATCATTTTTAATTTTTCCTATCCGTCATTCCGTGGTTCAGGGGGTATTGCGTCATTACCAATCAATTAGGTAGGGTCAAGGTTGCTAGTAACGGCTTGTCACTGTGCCGGGTGCCTACTCGGCGCCGCATTGGGCCCCGCAGGGTTGCTAGTAACGGCTCGAATTTCAGTCAGTTTAAAAAAGGGGTACTTTTACCCATATTATAATAACATTACCCCCGTCTTTTGCTCATCTTTTGACGGTCGGAAGTATCATTTTTAATTTTTCCTATCCGTCATTCCGTGGTTCAGGGGGTATTGGGTCATTACCAATCAATTAGGTAGGGTCAAGGTTGCTAGTAACGGCTTGTCACTGTGCCGGGTTTTGATCGTTTGCTCGGGTAAAGTAAGTATCTGTAATATTGTAATTCGTATTATGATATAATCTTACTATAATACGCTCGCTTCAGCTTTTCGACGGTTATTCAAAACGGTATAAAATGTAAATATGTAATAATATATAATGTATATTTTTCACCGCTATAAGTTTTTCGCCATACTATATTTAGCAGTGTTAGGGATAGTTGAGTCAAAAATCTTGGAACGTGGGAATCTTGTTGATTGTTGTTCAAGCTAAAAACACAAAGTTCAAAAACTAAAAATATGTACATAGGCCTATGAAAGAAAAATGTCGACTAGGTAAAATAATGTACAAGTAAAGAAATCGCTTCATAAAAATATGTCTTAATCTGACTTGGGTATTTATAAACTAGGGAAAAATATCACCATATGAAAGAACGATATGTACATGAAATTACTTACAAAATATTGTCCAAATACTATCCCCAAATGTTCGTGACTCCAAGTAAAAGTAAAATCAACTCTGTAATGAATTCAGATCTCATAAAGTAAAAGTATTTTGCTCACATCTCGAGAATGAAAATCTCACTCACTCACGTCTCTTGTAAAGTAATTCTGATCTGATTTGAGTGCGTGAAAAAGGCGTAGAAAAAATGATACTTTATGGAAAAACGTGATAAAAGGTAATTAAAGATAATTATCATCCTGCCATTATCGAGCTCATACGTCACAACCAAAACAAATCAGTTATAAGCACATTATCCAAAACACTCCCACCCAAAAGGGGAAGAACCAAGAGTTCATTCAGTCTATCAATCGGACTATTCAGCTCATTATGTACAACACGGTGGTAGTCGTACCAAAATTTCGTGGCGAACTGTGAAGATGACCGTCGAAACAGTTGATGATTTGATGTAGGGTGAACATCTGATGATTCCCTCGAGTTCAAGACAAACTTCTGATAATAATGCACTACGAACGACTGATGATTGCGTCACGTTCAATGAACTTCTGGTGATAGCACTTTTGTAGAAACAAGGCGAACAATTGGTACAGGGCCTTGTTTCATTGATGGTAACTTCAAAGTTCAGGGGCGAACTTCTGATGATAGTGCCCTAGCAAAGCAAGGCGTTTCATTGATGACTTCAAGTTCAAGGGCGAACCTTTGTGGATAGTACCTTAGCAACGTAAGGTGCACAATTGACGACTTCATGTTCAGGGACGAACTTCTGTTGATAGTACCTTAGCAACGCAAGGTGTACCATTGATGACTTCAAGTTCAGGAACGAACTTCTGTGATAATACCTTAGCAACGTAGGTGTACAATTGATGACTTCAAGTTCAGGGACGAACTTCTGTTGATAGTACCTTAGCAACGTAAGGTGTACAATTGATGACTTCAAGTTCAGGGACGAACTTCTGTTGATAGTACCTTAGCAACGTAAGGTGTACAATTGATGACTTCAAGTTCAGGGACGAACTTCTGTTGATAGTACCTTAGCAACGTAAGGTGTACCATTGGTGATATTTATTAACGCAACGTAATAAGCATATGTTTTTGCTTAACTCGATGACAGGGCAATCGTCAATTGGATGAGGTTCCGTCTTCCAACAAGCCTAGGCTACCGGTTGGCCTAGTGTATATCGAACCGTCGGACGTCTTGACTTTTGCAATCCTTGTGATGCCATCATCTGATGTGATGACACTAACAACGCGTGCCAATGGCCATTTGTATCTTGGGATGTCCTTTTCGCTGATGACAACTAAATCCCCTTCTTTAGTGTTCCGTATTGGATGGCGCCATTTAGCTCGTTCGTTGATTGTAGGTAGGTACTCCTTTGCCCATCTCTTCCAAAATTCGTCAAGTGTTGATTGGACCTGCTTCCACTTGCTCTTCAGGTTGTTTTGTTGAGGGTTATAAATGATTGGAAGATTGGGTGAAGCTCTTCCTAATAGAAAGTGGTTAGGGGTGAGAGCTTCAAAATCGTTGATGTCGTCACTCAGTGGTGTGAGTGGTCGCGAATTGATAGTTGATTCAACTTCAAGGAGGAACGTGTGAAGTGCTTCCTCAGTGAAGATTCTGTCTTTGATTACTGATCGTAATGATTTCTTTGTGAGCTTAACCATGGATTCCATAGCTCCACCCATCCATGGAGCTACAGGTGGATTGAACTTCCACACAATGTCATACTGTGAAAGCTCATCTTGGATTCGTTTCTGGTCCCATTTTGCAAGAGCTTCTCGTATCTCTCTTTCAGCTCCCACAAAGTTGGTTCCGTTATCACTCCTGATGGTTTTTGGATTGCCTCTCCTGGCTCGAAAACGTCGGAGTGCTAAGATGAAGCTGTCAGTTGATAGGTCTCCAGCTAGTTCGAGGTGTAAAGCTCGTGTAGTCATACACGTGAAGAGAGCACCATACCTTTTAGCGGTGCCTGCAGTTCTGCGAGTTCTACGTCCTTGTTTTACATTGATTGGTCCAAAGTAGTCGACTCCAACATTCTCAAAAGCGTGTGATCCAACTGAAAGTCTCTCCTTTGGAAGGTCTGCCATCATTGGATGTTTGGTTTTGATCGTCTCTCTCCTGCAAACAAAGCATTGATTTAGCACTTTCCTGACCTTGCTCTTTCCTTTCAAAATCCAATACTTCTCTCGCACAAGGGCAAGAGTGGCATTTCTTCCACAGTGGTGGTTGACCTCATGTACATGGCGTATGATGAGCTCGCTTATTGGATGTTCGTTGGAAAGAATTACTTGATGCTTGGACTGGTTGGGTACGTCACACTTGGAAATACGTCCTCCAACACAAACGAGGTTGTGTAGAATGATTGGTGTGAAACTTGAAAGTCTCTTTTCATCCATTGAGTGCTGCGATTCATCTTGGGCAATTCGACATAACTCCTTGGTAGCGTCATTGAGGTCCTCAACATCAAGGATTTCTTTGTTGATTGACGATTCACCATTACGTTTTACCTCTACCCATCTCCTTCTCAGCTTGAGGATCCAGGCGTAGCATCGTTTCAGCTTGGTCCAACTGGAAAATCTTTCCCAACTGATGACATTTGTTGATTCGTCAACTCTGATTTCGATATGGGCTGTGATGATCTCCATGAGTTCTTCGTCCTCCTCAGGTTCCTCAAATTGCCTGACCACCTTCTCCCTCAAGAATTCAGGTCCATCGATCCATGTCTTGGTTTCTTCAACACCAAAACATTTGGTTCCAATGTCTGCGATGTTGAGTTTTCCTGGTACGAAGCGCCAATTCTCAACTTCTGTCTTTTTACGGATTTCGTTTGTACGGTTCATTACGTAATTTGAGAATCTCTTTTGTTCATTCCGAATATAACTGAGGGTGACCTTTGAATCAGTCCACATGAAGGTCTTGTTCATGGGAAGATCCATTTCTTTGACGACACAATTTTTAATCCTGGATGCGAGGACAGCAGCTTGCAGCTCTAAACGTGGTGTTGTGCTTCCTTTAATAGGTCCTAACCTTGATTTACCGATGATGAAACTACAGTTGACCTCATCATCATCCATTGTCCGAAAGTAAGCAACTGCTCCAAATGCCTTCATCGAAGCATCTGAAAAGACGTGTAACTCGATTTCGGTAGCTGTAATCTTTGCAAAGTTGAACCATCTTGGTATGGAGATTTCTTTCAGTGACGAAAGTCCTTCTTGCCATTCTTTGAACTGTTTCAGGATCCGTTCTGGAAGGGTGTCATCCCATCCAACCTTTTCTTTCCAAAGGGATTGAAGCATCAGTTTTGGTGCAATAAGGTAGGGTGCCAAGAATCCAAGAGGGTCGAATATCGAACACAAGAAACTCAGCAAGCCTCTCTTTGTCTCTTTACATTCCTTGACTGGAACATTGAAGAAGAAGACATCGTCGGTTGGATTCCACCTTACTCCAAGGGTTCTTTCTGATGGTAGTACCTTGAAGTCGTGGTTTGTTATTTTTGGCGATAAATCCTCCTTTGGAATTGCTTTCAAAAATTCAGTATCATTTGAAATCCACTTTGTCAATCGAAAACCTCTTTCAGCGGTGATTCTGACAAGGTTTGAACAGGTGTTGACTGCTTCATTTGTTGAATCGAATGATCCTAGGAAGTCATCCATGTAGAATTCTTCGGAAACAGCTTTTGTGACAGCTGCTCTTTCATCCGATGTTAGCGATTTGAGCACTTCTCCTTCTGGTACGTCTTGAATCTTATTAGCACATCCCTTCAATGCCCAATTGGCACAGCACGGTGAATCCTTTTTTCCGAAAGGGTGGACCAGTATCTTAAACTCTGATATCTCTTCCTCATTTTTCCTCCACAAAAAGCGCAATGAATCTGTATCCTCTTCAGGTACAAGAACTTGGTGGAACATTTTTTCTACGTCACTCATCACTGCAATTTTTCCTCTTCGAAATTTCGATAGGACTGTGACCAGGCTGTTCAGTAAATCTGGTCCTTTGAGGAGTTGATCATTCAGTGAGGTTCCTTTAAACCTAGCAGATGCATCCCAGACGATTCGAATTTTACCTGGTTTGTTTGGTTCTAAGACAAAGTGATGCGGTATATAGTTCGTCTTGGATGATGTCTTTGCTGCTTCGTCTTTGGTCAATTCTTGGACGTGACCAATCTTTACATAATCTTCTAACTTCGAACTGTAGATTTGTTTGATTTCAGGTAATTTCTCTAATCTTCGCTCAGTAGACAGAAGTCTGGTGACAGCAAGTGGTCGATTATTCACGAGCTCCAAATCGTCACTTTTCCACAACATGCCCACTTCAAAATGATTGTTCACGAGTCTTGTGTTGTTCTTTAGAAGATGTAAGGCTCTCTTCTCATCCCGAGTAAGCAAGGCTTCTGAATCAGGCGTTGTCGCATAGGTTTCTTGACTCCAGAATCTTTCCAGCTTCGAGTCAAGGGATTGAACTGATATGTAATTAGAGCAACCATCATTGCTACCAGACTTCCCTCCGAAGATAGTCCATCCTAGCAAAGTCCTCACAGCAATTGGTTCTTTTGAGCTTTCACCTTTAATAAATTCGAGATGCAAGAGCGCTTCTGGTACGTCTGCACCGATTAGGATCTCAACGTCTTTATCGAGTGGTTGTGGTAAGGAAGCATCTCTGAGATGTTGGTATTGTTTCTTCATTTTCGAAACGTTGTAGGGTTTCTTCTTGATGTTTAGAGACTCGACTACCCAAGCGTCCTCTACATGAACGCTGGAATCACATGATGAAAGAAGAAAGTTGACTGATCTTGATCTCATGGTTTGCTTTTTTGTTAGAACGTTGCTGATAGAAACTTTCAGATTACTGTTGATATTTGGTAATTTCAATCGATCAACAAGGCTGGCACTGATTAACGTGGTATCAGAACCAGGATCTAGAAGAACATTCACCTTTTCTGATATATCACCGTTTGAAATGGTGACCGGCACGATCTGAAGGAAGGTTGTCCTTTTGGATTTAGCATAATGAGATTCCCCTTCCTCAGTTCCTGCAGGTGGATTTGCTTTGTAATTTGGATCATGGAGTAACGTGTGGTGCTTTCGTTGACATTCTTTACATCTTGTTTGGCACTTGCAATCTTTGATGGAATGACCTTTTGAGAGACAGTTATAGCATAGATTTAACTTTCTTGCTTCTCCTCTCCTTTCAGCAATTGATTTCTGTTTAAAGCGTTCACAACGCCAAAGCTTGTGGGGTTCATTGCATACGTAGCATACTGGGGTCTTTGAATCACCTTTTCCTCCCAAGTAATTTGATTGCCCTTCCTTGCGTTTGTCTTTCCTTTTGTCTTTTGGTTTCTGTTCTTCTTGAGCGATTATGTCTGCAATGGGATTATAAAACTCCTTGAGCTTGGAGTCAAGCCATGATTCAAGCTTCATCAGTGAAAGACTGGTATCCTCGTAATCTTTAGATGTCCGATAAAATGCCTTTCTCAAATTGTCAGGCAACCGAATGACAGCTCTGGACAGATTCTCAGCAGAGTGAATTGCACCCATATTACCAATCATCTTTAGCCATGTCACTGTTGATTTCAGGTGTTGGTGAAATCTTTTCAAGGAGGAACGATCATCAGAAGGTAACTGAGGTTTGTCAAGCAGGTTCCTAAGCTTGGAATGTGTGACCACCGTCTTATTACCGAAATCTCTCTTCAGGGTTTTCAAGGCAGTTGCGTAGAATATCCCAGAGGTTCCGATACATTCAACGCTCTTTTTGGCTTCACCAATCAAAATACTGAGGAGTCTTTCCATTCGATCGTTGTCGGTGAAGGAGAGTTTATAATGGACTCTGCGACTAAAATTTTCGACGAAGTCTGGCCATTTGGAGCTGTCGCCACTGAACTTAACTAATTCAATGGTTGGAAGAGCCTTTGTCTCGAATTCGAACCTCAGCGCAGAATTTGCTGTTAATGGGTTTGATAAGCCGGCGAGGCATGTTTCCTCTCCTTCTGTCAATTCGTCAATGAATTGGTCGACTGGTCTGAAGACGAGGTATGGAGGTTTGGGTTTTGTGTAAGAATTAGCATTAGCAAGAGTCACAGTGGCAGTTGAAGGCTCTGAACGATTATCAACTGATGCTGTAGATGCCTTTTGGCGTAGACGTCGGAAGCTGCTTCGTGGCTTTGCTGTGACAGAAGACACCGAAGGTGGACATGGAGTAAATCTCACCTGAGATAGACTTCGTTGAAGAGGTTGTGAATGGACAGGTGAGTGGTAAATAGCTGAGTTAGGAGGTGATTCGATATGAGAAACAGTAGGTGAGTTTCCACTGGAGCCAACAGGTATACGAATACGAGGATTGAATACGTTAGTACGTTTATCATGACCCGATATGTTGGAAGTTTCAGATGGATCTACATCATACAGACTTGTATCAGGTGTAGTGTTGGAAAGGTTTGGTGTTCTCAATCTCGTACGAATCTCATGCTCTATTTCAGCGATGCGATTAGCCTCTCTAGCTTCAGTCTCTGTGCATTCTTGTATCCTTCTTTCGTCAGTTTCATAGGTAAGATATTCTGTGTTTGCCGCTCTGAATTTTAAGTAAGTCTCCACAAGAGTGTTATGCAACGTAGACGCACTCGATGCATCTTGATCATTCAGGTAGGATAAGATTTGATTTGCCACCCGTGTAAGATATCCCAGAAGACCTCTTCGAGTGTTCCTTAGAGATATCAGTTTGGCTAGGTCAGTGGAATGATCAGGCCCTTGTCCTGCAATTCTTTGAGATCTCCGGATTGACATGATGGTCTGGACGGTGATGAAACAAGGTTGAATAAAGAACAGGTAGTCCACGGATTAGTCAACTGATGTGGTAGTTGCGTGTACCACAGACGAATACGACGGGCGGTATTGAATAAACGCTCGATTGGACACAAGGGCGGTCCCGATTGGGAACGAGTGTAGACCACTGATGAAAAGGGCGGCCGACGATTGATAACAAGGCTGAACCACGATTGATAACGAGAACAAACAACGATTGCAAATGAGGGCGGACCACGAATTACAACGGGCGGATCACGATTGGAAACAAGAGCGGGCTGCGAATTGAACGACGGCCGGTAGCGATTAATAATCGAGGGCGGAAGACAATTCAAACGAAAGTGAACTGCGATTGATAAAGTAGACCACTATTGAGGATGAGGGTGGACCACGATTGGTGGTGGGGTGGACCACAGTTGAGGGCGAACCACGTATGAGAACGAGGCGGGGCGGAAGTGGCGTTTTGCAACGGGAGAATCAACAACGAAATGATGGATTGTATACAATTTGGTGTGTATACCGATAAAACGATACGACGCTGGGTGCGGTATCTGAACGAAATGGAGTATCTGTGACGATACGGTAGGAGAGAATTCCGGATAGAGTGAATCCCGGAAACGATAAATTTGGGAGGACAACGGACGTTGGATGGACGATTTCCGAACGTGCGATTGGAGGATGATATTCGGACGGCCTTTTCCGAATGAGGGGGTAGCGGAAACAATATGGAGGGTATCAGAGAGAGTATGTTCCAAACGATAGGCGATTTTCCAGACGATAGGACTTGAGAGACGAAGAAGATTGTGAGCTATCTTCAAATTTCCAAGCCAAAGTTTAAGGTATACCTCTGACATGTGTCTCTTCCTCTCAGCATTTGTCCCAGTTCTCCACTTGATTGTCCCACCAAAACTTGATCCTCCAAAACTTGATTGTTGTCCACTTGATTCCCAAATATTTTCTTGAAGATGTTAGGGATAGTTGAGTCAAAAATCTTGGAACGTGGGAATCTTGTTGATTGTTGTTCAAGCTAAAAACACAAAGTTCAAAAACTAAAAATATGTACATAGGCCTATGAAAGAAAAATGTCGACTAGGTAAAATAATGTACAAGTAAAGAAATCGCTTCATAAAAATATGTCTTAATCTGACTTGGGTATTTATAAACTAGGGAAAAATATCACCATATGAAAGAACGATATGTACATGAAATTACTTACAAAATATTGTCCAAATACTATCCCCAAATGTTCGTGACTCCAAGTAAAAGTAAAATCAACTCTGTAATGAATTCAGATCTCATAAAGTAAAAGTATTTTGCTCACATCTCGAGAATGAAAATCTCACTCACGTCTCTTGTAAAAGTAATTCTGATCTGATTTGAGTGCGTGAAAAAGGCGTAGAAAAAATGATACTTTATGGAAAAACGTGATAAAAGGTAATTAAAGATAATTATCATCCTGCCATTATCGAGCTCATACGTCACAACCAAAACAAATCAGTTATAAGCACATTATCCAAAACAAGCAGGAACATCATATCCCTACCGGAACTTACAGTGCAAACAAACACAAACACAAGCAAGACCCATACAGAAAGGGAGATATGGCCAAAAAAATGACGATTTTGGCGTCAATCGTATTCGAACTGACAGTATTTCAAACTTCAATTGGCCGTATTTCTCCTTTACAAGAAGTTGATTGTATCTTCACTTTCTAGCTTACCGTATTTCTTCTTATAAAGGCCCTAGGCGTCTTCTTAATTTTTAGACTTTTAAGAGGGTGTTTATTCGAACGGCGTTAAAGAAAGACGTGTTAATTAAAAAATCTAAAAAAAAAGTTTCCTCAGAGAAGGACCGTGTATTTGAAGGAATACGGTAATTACCAAAAGGTATATACTATTCTACCAAAGTAGTTGCTTATAGGAAAAAATGAATATGCTCATATTGTGCGACGTCTCTTGTTTATTTTGAAAAAACTAAATACCGAAAAGTATATAACCGTCTATGAAAAGCTATGCATTTGATTCTTATTGCCCGCAGGGGCTTTTGGTGCGGGGTGAAAAAAGCCTTCTTTGATGGGCACTCAGGAAAGGGAAGGTTCAATTATAAAACCCAGAGCGATGAGTACTCAGAAGGATTAGAGAAAGCTCAGTCGTAGTTAAATTCTCAACTTCAGTTGAGCTAGAATCTGAGAATGTCTGTCTGTGTGTGTGTGTGTCTGTGTGTCTGTGACAAAAACTTTGGGGCAGGCTGGAGACTTCAAAAATGGTCCGATTGGGCTGAAATTTTGAACACTTGATCCTTGGGCAAATCCCTGGGGTGTTTTTTTCATTTTTTCAAAATTTTGATTTTTGGGGCCTGGGGACGAGTTTTTCGCCAAAACGAGGCTAAAACTTTGGGGCAGGCTGCAGACTTCAAAAATGGTCCGATTGGGCTGAAATTTTGAACACTTGAT